>NW_027139248.1:512500-519820 GCF_035084215.1 Heptranchias perlo
GGGTTAGGGTTAGGGTTAGGGTTAGGGTTAGGGTTAGGGTTAGGGTTAGGGTTAGGGTTAGGGTTAGGGTTAGGGTTAGGGTTAGGGTTAGGGTTAGGGTTAGGGTTAGGGTTAGGGTTAGGGTTAGGGTTAGGGTTAGGGTTAGGGTTAGGGTTAGGGTTAGGGTTAGGGTTAGGGTTAGGGTTAGGGTTAGGGTTAGGGTTAGGGTTAGGGTTAGGGTTAGGGTTAGGGTTAGGGTTAGGGTTAGGGTTAGGGTTAGGGTTAGGGTTAGGGTTAGGGTTAGGGTTAGGGTTAGGGTTAGGGTTAGGGTTAGGGTTAGGGTTAGGGTTAGGGTTAGGGTTAGGGTTAGGGTTAGGGTTAGGGTTAGGGTTAGGGTTAGGGTTAGGGTTAGGGTTAGGGTTAGGGTTAGGGTTAGGGTTAGGGTTAGGGTTAGGGTTAGGGTTAGGGTTAGGGTTAGGGTTAGGGTTAGGGTTAGGGTTAGGGTTAGGGTTAGGGTTAGGGTTAGGGTTAGGGTTAGGGTTAGGGTTAGGGTTAGGGTTAGGGTTAGGGTTAGGGTTAGGGTTAGGGTTAGGGTTAGGGTTAGGGTTAGGGTTAGGGTTAGGGTTAGGGTTAGGGTTAGGGTTAGGGTTAGGGTTAGGGTTAGGGTTAGGGTTAGGGTTAGGGTTAGGGTTAGGGTTAGGGTTAGGGTTAGGGTTAGGGTTAGGGTTAGGGTTAGGGTTAGGGTTAGGGTTAGGGTTAGGGTTAGGGTTAGGGTTAGGGTTAGGGTTAGGGTTAGGGTTAGGGTTAGGGTTAGGGTTAGGGTTAGGGTTAGGGTTAGGGTTAGGGTTAGGGTTAGGGTTAGGGTTAGGGTTAGGGTTAGGGTTAGGGTTAGGGTTAGGGTTAGGGTTAGGGTTAGGGTTAGGGTTAGGGTTAGGGTTAGGGTTAGGGTTAGGGTTAGGGTTAGGGTTAGGGTTAGGGTTAGGGTTAGGGTTAGGGTTAGGGTTAGGGTTAGGGTTAGGGTTAGGGTTAGGGTTAGGGTTAGGGTTAGGGTTAGGGTTAGGGTTAGGGTTAGGGTTAGGGTTAGGGTTAGGGTTAGGGTTAGGGTTAGGGTTAGGGTTAGGGTTAGGGTTAGGGTTAGGGTTAGGGTTAGGGTTAGGGTTAGGGTTAGGGTTAGGGTTAGGGTTAGGGTTAGGGTTAGGGTTAGGGTTAGGGTTAGGGTTAGGGTTAGGGTTAGGGTTAGGGTTAGGGTTAGGGTTAGGGTTAGGGTTAGGGTTAGGGTTAGGGTTAGGGTTAGGGTTAGGGTTAGGGTTAGGGTTAGGGTTAGGGTTAGGGTTAGGGTTAGGGTTAGGGTTAGGGTTAGGGTTAGGGTTAGGGTTAGGGTTAGGGTTAGGGTTAGGGTTAGGGTTAGGGTTAGGGTTAGGGTTAGGGTTAGGGTTAGGGTTAGGGTTAGGGTTAGGGTTAGGGTTAGGGTTAGGGTTAGGGTTAGGGTTAGGGTTAGGGTTAGGGTTAGGGTTAGGGTTAGGGTTAGGGTTAGGGTTAGGGTTAGGGTTAGGGTTAGGGTTAGGGTTAGGGTTAGGGTTAGGGTTAGGGTTAGGGTTAGGGTTAGGGTTAGGGTTAGGGTTAGGGTTAGGGTTAGGGTTAGGGTTAGGGTTAGGGTTAGGGTTAGGGTTAGGGTTAGGGTTAGGGTTAGGGTTAGGGTTAGGGTTAGGGTTAGGGTTAGGGTTAGGGTTAGGGTTAGGGTTAGGGTTAGGGTTAGGGTTAGGGTTAGGGTTAGGGTTAGGGTTAGGGTTAGGGTTAGGGTTAGGGTTAGGGTTAGGGTTAGGGTTAGGGTTAGGGTTAGGGTTAGGGTTAGGGTTAGGGTTAGGGTTAGGGTTAGGGTTAGGGTTAGGGTTAGGGTTAGGGTTAGGGTTAGGGTTAGGGTTAGGGTTAGGGTTAGGGTTAGGGTTAGGGTTAGGGTTAGGGTTAGGGTTAGGGTTAGGGTTAGGGTTAGGGTTAGGGTTAGGGTTAGGGTTAGGGTTAGGGTTAGGGTTAGGGTTAGGGTTAGGGTTAGGGTTAGGGTTAGGGTTAGGGTTAGGGTTAGGGTTAGGGTTAGGGTTAGGGTTAGGGTTAGGGTTAGGGTTAGGGTTAGGGTTAGGGTTAGGGTTAGGGTTAGGGTTAGGGTTAGGGTTAGGGTTAGGGTTAGGGTTAGGGTTAGGGTTAGGGTTAGGGTTAGGGTTAGGGTTAGGGTTAGGGTTAGGGTTAGGGTTAGGGTTAGGGTTAGGGTTAGGGTTAGGGTTAGGGTTAGGGTTAGGGTTAGGGTTAGGGTTAGGGTTAGGGTTAGGGTTAGGGTTAGGGTTAGGGTTAGGGTTAGGGTTAGGGTTAGGGTTAGGGTTAGGGTTAGGGTTAGGGTTAGGGTTAGGGTTAGGGTTAGGGTTAGGGTTAGGGTTAGGGTTAGGGTTAGGGTTAGGGTTAGGGTTAGGGTTAGGGTTAGGGTTAGGGTTAGGGTTAGGGTTAGGGTTAGGGTTAGGGTTAGGGTTAGGGTTAGGGTTAGGGTTAGGGTTAGGGTTAGGGTTAGGGTTAGGGTTAGGGTTAGGGTTAGGGTTAGGGTTAGGGTTAGGGTTAGGGTTAGGGTTAGGGTTAGGGTTAGGGTTAGGGTTAGGGTTAGGGTTAGGGTTAGGGTTAGGGTTAGGGTTAGGGTTAGGGTTAGGGTTAGGGTTAGGGTTAGGGTTAGGGTTAGGGTTAGGGTTAGGGTTAGGGTTAGGGTTAGGGTTAGGGTTAGGGTTAGGGTTAGGGTTAGGGTTAGGGTTAGGGTTAGGGTTAGGGTTAGGGTTAGGGTTAGGGTTAGGGTTAGGGTTAGGGTTAGGGTTAGGGTTAGGGTTAGGGTTAGGGTTAGGGTTAGGGTTAGGGTTAGGGTTAGGGTTAGGGTTAGGGTTAGGGTTAGGGTTAGGGTTAGGGTTAGGGTTAGGGTTAGGGTTAGGGTTAGGGTTAGGGTTAGGGTTAGGGTTAGGGTTAGGGTTAGGGTTAGGGTTAGGGTTAGGGTTAGGGTTAGGGTTAGGGTTAGGGTTAGGGTTAGGGTTAGGGTTAGGGTTCGGGTTAGGGTTAGGGTTAGGGTTAGGGTTAGGGTTAGGGTTAGGGTTAGGGTTAGGGTTAGGGTTAGGGTTAGGGTTAGGGTTAGGGTTAGGGTTAGGGTTAGGGTTAGGGTTAGGGTTAGGGTTAGGGTTAGGGTTAGGGTTAGGGTTAGGGTTAGGGTTAGGGTTAGGGTTAGGGTTAGGGTTAGGGTTAGGGTTAGGGTTAGGGTTAGGGTTAGGGTTAGGGTTAGGGTTAGGGTTAGGGTTAGGGTTAGGGTTAGGGTTAGGGTTAGGGTTAGGGTTAGGGTTAGGGTTAGGGTTAGGGTTAGGGTTAGGGTTAGGGTTAGGGTTAGGGTTAGGGTTAGGGTTAGGGTTAGGGTTAGGGTTAGGGTTAGGGTTAGGGTTAGGGTTAGGGTTAGGGTTAGGGTTAGGGTTAGGGTTAGGGTTAGGGTTAGGGTTAGGGTTAGGGTTAGGGTTAGGGTTAGGGTTAGGGTTAGGGTTAGGGTTAGGGTTAGGGTTAGGGTTAGGGTTAGGGTTAGGGTTAGGGTTAGGGTTAGGGTTAGGGTTAGGGTTAGGGTTAGGGTTAGGGTTAGGGTTAGGGTTAGGGTTAGGGTTAGGGTTAGGGTTAGGGTTAGGGTTAGGGTTAGGGTTAGGGTTAGGGTTAGGGTTAGGGTTAGGGTTAGGGTTAGGGTTAGGGTTAGGGTTAGGGTTAGGGTTAGGGTTAGGGTTAGGGTTAGGGTTAGGGTTAGGGTTAGGGTTAGGGTTAGGGTTAGGGTTAGGGTTAGGGTTAGGGTTAGGGTTAGGGTTAGGGTTAGGGTTAGGGTTAGGGTTAGGGTTAGGGTTAGGGTTAGGGTTAGGGTTAGGGTTAGGGTTAGGGTTAGGGTTAGGGTTAGGGTTAGGGTTAGGGTTAGGGTTAGGGTTAGGGTTAGGGTTAGGGTTAGGGTTAGGGTTAGGGTTAGGGTTAGGGTTAGGGTTAGGGTTAGGGTTAGGGTTAGGGTTAGGGTTAGGGTTAGGGTTAGGGTTAGGGTTAGGGTTAGGGTTAGGGTTAGGGTTAGGGTTAGGGTTAGGGTTAGGGTTAGGGTTAGGGTTAGGGTTAGGGTTAGGGTTAGGGTTAGGGTTAGGGTTAGGGTTAGGGTTAGGGTTAGGGTTAGGGTTAGGGTTAGGGTTAGGGTTAGGGTTAGGGTTAGGGTTAGGGTTAGGGTTAGGGTTAGGGTTAGGGTTAGGGTTAGGGTTAGGGTTAGGGTTAGGGTTAGGGTTAGGGTTAGGGTTAGGGTTAGGGTTAGGGTTAGGGTTAGGGTTAGGGTTAGGGTTAGGGTTAGGGTTAGGGTTAGGGTTAGGGTTAGGGTTAGGGTTAGGGTTAGGGTTAGGGTTAGGGTTAGGGTTAGGGTTAGGGTTAGGGTTAGGGTTAGGGTTAGGGTTAGGGTTAGGGTTAGGGTTAGGGTTAGGGTTAGGGTTAGGGTTAGGGTTAGGGTTAGGGTTAGGGTTAGGGTTAGGGTTAGGGTTAGGGTTAGGGTTAGGGTTAGGGTTAGGGTTAGGGTTAGGGTTAGGGTTAGGGTTAGGGTTAGGGTTAGGGTTAGGGTTAGGGTTAGGGTTAGGGTTAGGGTTAGGGTTAGGGTTAGGGTTAGGGTTAGGGTTAGGGTTAGGGTTAGGGTTAGGGTTAGGGTTAGGGTTAGGGTTAGGGTTAGGGTTAGGGTTAGGGTTAGGGTTAGGGTTAGGGTTAGGGTTAGGGTTAGGGTTAGGGTTAGGGTTAGGGTTAGGGTTAGGGTTAGGGTTAGGGTTAGGGTTAGGGTTAGGGTTAGGGTTAGGGTTAGGGTTAGGGTTAGGGTTAGGGTTAGGGTTAGGGTTAGGGTTAGGGTTAGGGTTAGGGTTAGGGTTAGGGTTAGGGTTAGGGTTAGGGTTAGGGTTAGGGTTAGGGTTAGGGTTAGGGTTAGGGTTAGGGTTAGGGTTAGGGTTAGGGTTAGGGTTAGGGTTAGGGTTAGGGTTAGGGTTAGGGTTAGGGTTAGGGTTAGGGTTAGGGTTAGGGTTAGGGTTAGGGTTAGGGTTAGGGTTAGGGTTAGGGTTAGGGTTAGGGTTAGGGTTAGGGTTAGGGTTAGGGTTAGGGTTAGGGTTAGGGTTAGGGTTAGGGTTAGGGTTAGGGTTAGGGTTAGGGTTAGGGTTAGGGTTAGGGTTAGGGTTAGGGTTAGGGTTAGGGTTAGGGTTAGGGTTAGGGTTAGGGTTAGGGTTAGGGTTAGGGTTAGGGTTAGGGTTAGGGTTAGGGTTAGGGTTAGGGTTAGGGTTAGGGTTAGGGTTAGGGTTAGGGTTAGGGTTAGGGTTAGGGTTAGGGTTAGGGTTAGGGTTAGGGTTAGGGTTAGGGTTAGGGTTAGGGTTAGGGTTAGGGTTAGGGTTAGGGTTAGGGTTAGGGTTAGGGTTAGGGTTAGGGTTAGGGTTAGGGTTAGGGTTAGGGTTAGGGTTAGGGTTAGGGTTAGGGTTAGGGTTAGGGTTAGGGTTAGGGTTAGGGTTAGGGTTAGGGTTAGGGTTAGGGTTAGGGTTAGGGTTAGGGTTAGGGTTAGGGTTAGGGTTAGGGTTAGGGTTAGGGTTAGGGTTAGGGTTAGGGTTAGGGTTAGGGTTAGGGTTAGGGTTAGGGTTAGGGTTAGGGTTAGGGTTAGGGTTAGGGTTAGGGTTAGGGTTAGGGTTAGGGTTAGGGTTAGGGTTAGGGTTAGGGTTAGGGTTAGGGTTAGGGTTAGGGTTAGGGTTAGGGTTAGGGTTAGGGTTAGGGTTAGGGTTAGGGTTAGGGTTAGGGTTAGGGTTAGGGTTAGGGTTAGGGTTAGGGTTAGGGTTAGGGTTAGGGTTAGGGTTAGGGTTAGGGTTAGGGTTAGGGTTAGGGTTAGGGTTAGGGTTAGGGTTAGGGTTAGGGTTAGGGTTAGGGTTAGGGTTAGGGTTAGGGTTAGGGTTAGGGTTAGGGTTAGGGTTAGGGTTAGGGTTAGGGTTAGGGTTAGGGTTAGGGTTAGGGTTAGGGTTAGGGTTAGGGTTAGGGTTAGGGTTAGGGTTAGGGTTAGGGTTAGGGTTAGGGTTAGGGTTAGGGTTAGGGTTAGGGTTAGGGTTAGGGTTAGGGTTAGGGTTAGGGTTAGGGTTAGGGTTAGGGTTAGGGTTAGGGTTAGGGTTAGGGTTAGGGTTAGGGTTAGGGTTAGGGTTAGGGTTAGGGTTAGGGTTAGGGTTAGGGTTAGGGTTAGGGTTAGGGTTAGGGTTAGGGTTAGGGTTAGGGTTAGGGTTAGGGTTAGGGTTAGGGTTAGGGTTAGGGTTAGGGTTAGGGTTAGGGTTAGGGTTAGGGTTAGGGTTAGGGTTAGGGTTAGGGTTAGGGTTAGGGTTAGGGTTAGGGTTAGGGTTAGGGTTAGGGTTAGGGTTAGGGTTAGGGTTAGGGTTAGGGTTAGGGTTAGGGTTAGGGTTAGGGTTAGGGTTAGGGTTAGGGTTAGGGTTAGGGTTAGGGTTAGGGTTAGGGTTAGGGTTAGGGTTAGGGTTAGGGTTAGGGTTAGGGTTAGGGTTAGGGTTAGGGTTAGGGTTAGGGTTAGGGTTAGGGTTAGGGTTAGGGTTAGGGTTAGGGTTAGGGTTAGGGTTAGGGTTAGGGTTAGGGTTAGGGTTAGGGTTAGGGTTAGGGTTAGGGTTAGGGTTAGGGTTAGGGTTAGGGTTAGGGTTAGGGTTAGGGTTAGGGTTAGGGTTAGGGTTAGGGTTAGGGTTAGGGTTAGGGTTAGGGTTAGGGTTAGGGTTAGGGTTAGGGTTAGGGTTAGGGTTAGGGTTAGGGTTAGGGTTAGGGTTAGGGTTAGGGTTAGGGTTAGGGTTAGGGTTAGGGTTAGGGTTAGGGTTAGGGTTAGGGTTAGGGTTAGGGTTAGGGTTAGGGTTAGGGTTAGGGTTAGGGTTAGGGTTAGGGTTAGGGTTAGGGTTAGGGTTAGGGTTAGGGTTAGGGTTAGGGTTAGGGTTAGGGTTAGGGTTAGGGTTAGGGTTAGGGTTAGGGTTAGGGTTAGGGTTAGGGTTAGGGTTAGGGTTAGGGTTAGGGTTAGGGTTAGGGTTAGGGTTAGGGTTAGGGTTAGGGTTAGGGTTAGGGTTAGGGTTAGGGTTAGGGTTAGGGTTAGGGTTAGGGTTAGGGTTAGGGTTAGGGTTAGGGTTAGGGTTAGGGTTAGGGTTAGGGTTAGGGTTAGGGTTAGGGTTAGGGTTAGGGTTAGGGTTAGGGTTAGGGTTAGGGTTAGGGTTAGGGTTAGGGTTAGGGTTAGGGTTAGGGTTAGGGTTAGGGTTAGGGTTAGGGTTAGGGTTAGGGTTAGGGTTA
>NW_027139249.1:0-91262 GCF_035084215.1 Heptranchias perlo
AGAGAGAGGGAGTGAGGGAGAGAAATGGAGAGAGGGAGAGAGAATGGGAGGGAGAGAGGGGGAGAGAGAGGGAGGGAGAGAGAAAGAGTGAGAGAGAGGGGGAGAGTGAGGGAGAGAGAGAGGAAGGGATAGGGAGAGAAGGATCGAGAGAGGGAGAGAGAGAGAAAGAAAGAGAGAGGGACAGAGAGAGAGAGGGAGAGATTGGGGGAGAGAGGGAGGGAGGGAGAGAGAGAGTGAGGGAGGGAGCGAGAGAGAGGGGGTGAGAGGGAGACGGGGAGAGAGAGGGGGGAGGGAGAGAATGAGAGAGAGAGAGTGAGATAGCAAGAGAGAGAGCCAGAGGGAGGGAGGGAGAGAGGCGGGAGTGAGAGAGAGAGGGGGAGATGGAATGGGGGGTAGTGAGGGAGAGAGTGGGAGAAGGGAGGGAGGGAGAGAGCGAGAGGGGAGAGAGGGAGAGAGCGAGTTGTAGATGGAACGAGAGGGAGAGAGAGAGGGGAGGGTGAGAGAGATGGAGGGAGAGAGGGAGGGCGAGAGAGAGAGACGGGCGGGAGGGGGAGAGAGACGGAGAGTGAGACAGAAGGAGAGAAAGAAAGGGGGGAGAGAGAGACTGAGAGAAGGGTAGAGAGAGAGAGAGAGACAGAGTGAGGGAGTGAGAAAGGTTGGGAGGCAGAGATAGAGAAGGAGAGGGAAAGAGAAGGGGGTGAGAGAGAGAGAAGGAGAGGGGGAGAGAGAGCGGGTTGTGAGAGAGAGAGGGGGGAGAGAGAAACGAGAGTGAGACAGAAGGAGAGAAAGAAAGGGGGGGAGAGAGAGAGAAGGAGAGGGGGAGAGAGAGGGAGAGAGAGAGACAAGAGTGAGACAGAAGGAGAGAAAGAAAGGGGGGGAGATAGAGACAGAGTAGGGTAGAGAGAGAGAGACAGAGTGAGGGAGTGAGAGAGGTCGGGAGGCAGAGATAGAGAAGGAGAGGGAAAGAGAGAAGGGGGTGAGAGAGAGAGAGGGGGGAGAGAGAGAGAAGGAGAGGGGGAGAGAGGTGGGTGAGAGACAGAGTGAGAGAGGGTGGGAGGGAGGGAGGCGGAGAGGTTTCAGGAGGGAATTCCAGAGCTTAGGGCCCAAGCGGCTGAAGGCACGGCCACCAATGTTGGAGCGAAGGGAGAGGGGGATGGACAAGACGCCCGAATTGGATGAGCGCAGAGATCATGAGCCACATGAGCAGATATCGGGGCTGGAGGAGGTTACAGAGATAGGGAGGGGCGAGGGGCCATGGAGGGATTTGAACTTGAGGATGGAGAATTTTAAAATCAAGGCATTCCTGGACTGGGAGTTAATTTAGGTTAATATGCAGGTGCAGGCAATTAGGAAGGCAAATGGTATGTTGGCCGTTATTGCAAGGCGGTTGGAGTACAAGAGTAAGGAAGTCTTACTACAATTGTACAGGGTTTTGGTGAGACCACAGCTGGAGTACCGTGCACAGTTTTGGTCTCCTTATCCAAGGAAGGATATACTTGCTTTAGAGGCGGTGCAAATTGATTCCTGGGATTCGAGGGTTGTCCTATATGGAGAGATTGAGTAAAATGGGCCTAAACTCTTTGGAGTTTAGAAGAATGAGAAGTGATCTCATTGAAACATATAAGATTCTGAGGCGGCTTGACAGGGTAGATGCTGAGAGGATGTTTCCCCTAGCTGGAGAATCTAGAACTAGGGGGCATAGTCTCTGGATAAGGGGTCGGCCATTTAAGACTGAGATGAGGAGGAATTTCTTCACTCAGAGGGTTG
This sequence comes from Heptranchias perlo, assembly GCF_035084215.1. Classification (NCBI taxonomy): domain Eukaryota; kingdom Metazoa; phylum Chordata; class Chondrichthyes; order Hexanchiformes; family Hexanchidae; genus Heptranchias; species Heptranchias perlo. The sequence continues at coordinate 1,768 of NW_027139249.1, forward strand.
TGAATATTTGGAATTCTCTACCCCAGAGGGCTGTGGATGCTCAGTCGTTGAGTATATTCAAGGCTGAGAGCGATAGATTTCTGGACTCTAGGGGAATCAAGGGATATGGGGATCGGGCGGGAAAGTGGAGTTGAGGTTGAAAATCAGCCATGATCTTATTGAATGACGGAATAGGCTTGAGGGGCCATATGGCCTACTCCTGCTCCTATTTCTGACGTAGGTCAGCGAGCACAGGGAGGGGTGATGGGTGAATGGGACTTGATGCGAGTTAGGACACGGGACAGCAGATGAGCTGATGGTTACAGAGGGTCGAAGGTGGGAATCTGGCCGGGAGAACATTGGAATGGTAACATAGTAAAAAGGTCCCAGGGCGTTTCGCAGGACCGTAATCTGTCACCAAGCCATGTGAGGAGATATTAGCGCAGGTAACTAAAACCTCAGTCAAAGAGGTGGGTTTTAAGGGCTGTCTTAAATGAGGAGAGAGAGGCAGAGAGGTTTCAGGAGGGAATTCCAGAGCTTTCACATGCCTGACATGAGCCATTTGGGAGAATCCCCCCTTCCAGGGACCACAACTAAGCAGACTTGGTATAACTTTTTTCAGGTGTGTATAGAGCAGCCGACACAGAAACTGAAGTATCATCATGCAATGAAAACAGGCACATCTCTCACTTCCTTTAACTGCGTCAGGTGCCTCACAAGTGTGATTTTTTCCAAGTTATAGTATCGCTGATTTCTATCTGGTTTTGCTCCTCTTACCTGCTGCTCCCCCGGTTCCCCTGTCTACATTCCACGGGAACAAAAAAAGCTTGATTTAAGCGTCAGGATTGAGAGGGAACTCGGCGTTGACAGTATGAAGCTCTCACTCGGTCTGATAGCGACGATCTTCGTGAGCTGTAAGTTTTTGATTATTCCCCCAGGGACAGGGCGAGGAGTTTGGTGTTCTTCCCTCCCTCCATATTTTCTTCAGGAGAGGAGGGAGAGAGAGAGTAGAGGGGGAAGGGAAATGGTGAAAGGACATAGGAACAGGAGGAGGCCATTCAGCCCCTCGAGCCTGTTCCGCCATTCAATGAGATCGTTTCCAATCTGTAACCTAACTCCATGCACTCTCCTTGGCTCCATATCCCTTAATACCTTTGGCTAGCAAAAATCTACCGATCTCAGATTTAAAATTATTAACTCAGCTAGCATCTATTGCTTTTTGTGGGAGGGAGTTCCATAATTCTAACATCGTTTACATGAAAAAGTGTTTCCTAACTTCTCTCCTGAATGGCCTTGCGCTGCTTTTAAGGTTATGTCCCCTTGTCCTGGACTCCCCCGCCAGTGGAAAAAAATTAAGAACAAAAGAAATAGGAGCAGGAGTAGGCCATAGGGCCCCTCGGGCCTGCTCCGCCATTCAATAAAATCGTGGCTTGCCTTCGATCTCAACTCCACTTTCCGCCTGATCCCCATATCCCTTGATTCTCTTAGAGTCCAAAAATCAATCTATCTCAGCCTTGAACATGTTCAAAAACTCAGCATCCACAGCCTGCTGGGGTAGAGAATTCCAAAGATTCACAACCCTCTGAGTGAAGAAATTTCGCCTCATCTCAGTCTTAATTCCGTCTATCTATCCTATCAATTCCATTCAAAATCCTAAAAATCTCAATCAAATCACCCCATAACCTTTTATATTCCAGGGGATACAAGCTTAGTTTATGTAATGTCTCCTCATAACCTTGGAGCCCTGGTAACATTTTGGTGAATCTGCGCTGCACTCCTTCGAAGGTCACTATATCCTTTCTAAGCTGCGGTGCCCAGAACTGTACACAGTACTCCAGATGTGGTCTATCCAGGGCTTTGTATAGCTGTAGCAAAGCTTTCTCTGCCTCCCCCCCACCTTTGTATTCTAGCCTTCTTATAAAGGCTAACATTCCATTGGCCTTTTTGATTATCTTTTGTACCTGACTACTACATTTTAGTGATTTGTTTACATAGACAGCTAAATCCCTTTGCACCTCCACTGTTCCTTGCTTTTCACCATTTAAAAAAAATACTTGGATCTAGTCTTTTTTGGTCCAAAATGGATGACCTCACACTCACGAAAGAAGGCACAAAAAACCTCCCAGAAATACTAGAGAACCAAGGGTCTGGCGAGAATGAGGAACTGAAAGAAATTAGTATTAGTAAAAAAATAGTACCAGAGAAATTAATGGGACTGAAAGTCGATAAATCCCAAGAACTTGATGATCTACATTCCAGGGTTTTGAAAGAGGTGGCTGTAGAGATAGTGGATGCATTGGTTGTCATCTTCCAAAATTCTATAGATTCTGGAATGGTTCCTGCAGATTGGAGGGTAGCAAATGGAAGAAAGGAGGGAGAGAGAAAACAGGGAACTACAGACCTGTTAGCCTGACATCAGTAGTAGGGGAAATGCTAGAATCTATTGTAAAGGATGTGGTAACAGTGACGATCCGGATTCTTTCCCCTCAGTCTGGTTCAGTAATAACTGAAGTCGAATACATTTTAAAGTTCAGCACATCTTTAATAGCAGGGTTCTTAGTCTGCAGCATTGATTTGGACTCCTGATAGAGTCCCTCTATGCTGGCAGAGCAAGAACAAAAACATACAGAAATCCACACGTTTTTATACAAATCAATAGGGTTGGAACATACTTAACGAGGGTCAACACCAATCATAAGCCGGGCATAGGTTGCCATGCGGGGTTACATTATTTCCGGCCAATCATAAATAATCATGTGCTGACCATGTTGCTGTTAGACATCAAAGGGGATACTTCCTCACCTTCCAACTTGGAATGTTCTTCCCTGTTCCTTCTGTTCCTTATCTCCCAACCTGGAATGTCTTTCAACTTTGGCTAAGCTCGTTACCTATATTGATCTGCCATAAACATGGAGACATTCAGACCAGTCCTTGAATCACATCAAAGACTCTACATTGCTAAGACAATGCAGGCCTGCTGACTAAGCAAACATATGGCCCAGCAGGAGGGCCAGGCCACTTGTATCAATCTCAGTTACTAACTAATTAACCCTTTCTAACCATTTTGCATTCTGCTTCTTTGCCACGTAGGCATTTTAATATTTTACTAAAAACTGACCACGTAGGGATTCTCAACAGGACACTTAGAAAATATTAGGATTCGGCAGAGTCAACGTGGATTTATGAAAGGGAAATAATGTTGACAAACCTATTGGAGTTCTTTGAGGATGTAACTAGTAGAATAGATAAGGGGGAACCAGTGAACGTGGTGTATTTGGATTTTCAGAAGGCTTTTGATAAGGTCCCACACAGGAGGTTGGTGAACAAAGTTGGAGCACATGGAATTGGGGGTAATATACTGGCATGGATTGAGAATTAGTTAACAGGCAGAAAACAGAGAGTAGGAATAAATGGGTCTTTTTCAGGTTGGTAGACTGTGACTAGTGGGGTACCGCAGGGATCGGTGCTTGGGCCCCAGCTATTCACAATCTATATCAATGATTTGGATGAGGGGACCAAATGTAATATTTCCAAGTTTGCTGATGATACAAAACTAGGTGGGAATGTGAGCTGTGAGGAGGATAAAAAGAGGCTTCAAGGGGATATAGATAGGCTGAGTGAGAGGGCAAGAACATGGCAGATGGAATATAATGTGGAAAAATGTGAAGTTATCCACTTTGGTAGGAAAGACAGAAATGCAGAGTATTTTTTAAATGGTGAGAGATTGGGAAATGTTGATGTTCAAAGGGACCTGGGTGTTCTTGTACATGAGTCACTGAAAGCTAACATGCAGGTGCAGCAAGCAATTAGGAAGGCAAATGGTATGTTGGTCTTTATTACAAGAGGATTTGAGTACAGGAGTAAAGATGTCTTACTGCAATTATATAGGGCCTTGGTGAGACTGCACCTGGAGTATTGTGTACAATTTTGGTCTCCTTATCTAAGAAAGGATATACTTGCCATAGAGGGAGTGCAACGAAGGTTCACCAGACTGCTTCCTGGGATGCCGGGATAGTATGAGGAGAGACTGAGTAGACGATCTTGTTGAATGGCGGAGCAGGCTCGAGGGGCCGGATAGCTTACTCCTGCTCCTATTTCTTATGTTCTTATCTGTGTTGAAATCCATGTGCCACAGTTTTGCCCACTCACTTAATCTATCAATGTTTCCTTGTAATTTTATGCTCCCATCTACACTACTTGCTGTGCCAACTATCTTTGTGTCATCGGCAAACTTGGATATATGGCACCCTATTGTGTTATCTAAGTCAATAATAACTATGGTGAATATTTGATGCCCAAGTGCAGACCCCTGTGGGACGCCACTAGTCACTTCCTTCCAATTCGAGTACATACCCATTATCCCACCCTCTGTCTTCTACCGCCTAACCAATCTTAGCTAACAGTCTCTTATGTGGAATGAATGCCATCTGGAAGTCCATATAAACTACATCCATAGACATTCCCAAGTCTACTGCTATAGTTACTTCCTCAAAAAATTCAATTAGGTTCATTAGATATGACTTGCCCTTTACAAATCCATGTTGGCTCTCCAATCCTCCTGCTGATTACCACCTACCGCCCTCCCTCAGCTGATGAATCCAATACTCCTCCATGTTGAGCACCACTTGGAGGAAGCACTGAGGGTAGCAAGAGCACAGAATGTACTCCGTGTGGGGGACTTCAATGTCCATCACCAAGAGTGGCTCGGTAGCACCACTACTGACTGAGCTGGCCGAGTCCTGAAGGACATAGCTGCCAGACTGGGCCTGTGGCAGGTGGTGAGAGAACCAACACGAGGGAAAAACCTACTTGACCTCGTCCTCCCCACTCTACCTGTCACAGATACATCTATTCATGACAGTATTGGTAGGAGTGACCACCACACAGTCCTTGTAGAGACCAAGTCCTGTCTTCACTGTCCATCGTGTTGTGTGGCACTACCACTGTTCTTAATGGGATAGATTCAGAAGAGATCTATCAGCTCAAAAGTGGGCATCCATGAGGTGCTGTGGGCCATCAGCAGCAGCAGAATTGTATTCCACTATAATCTGTAACCTCATGGCCCGGCATATCCCTCACTCTACCATTTCCATCAAGCCAAGGGATCATCCCTGGTTCAGTGAGGAGTGTAGAAGAGCATGCCAGGAGCAGCACTTAAAAATGAGGTGCCAACCTGGTGAAGCTACAACACAGGACTACATGCATGTTAAACAGCGGAAGCAGCATGTCATAGACAAAGCTAAGCCATCCCGCAGCCAACGGATCAGATCAAAGCTCTGCAGTCCTGCCACATCCAGCCATGAATGGTGGTGGGCAATTAAACGACTAACAGGAGGAGGAGGCTCCGTGAACATCCCCATCCTCAATGATGGCAGAGCCCAATATGTGAGTGCAAAAGACAAGGCTGAAGCGTTTGCAACCATCTTCAGCCTGAAGTGCCGAGTGGATGGTCCATCTCAGTCTTCTCCCGAGATCCCCACCATCACAGAAACCAGTCTTCAACCAATTTGATTCACTCCACGTGATATCAAGAAACGGCTCAGTGCACTGGATACAGTAAAGGCTATGGGCCCCAGCAACATCCTGGCTGTAGTGCTGAAGACTTGTGTTCCAGAACTAGCTGCGTCTCTAGCAAAGCTGTTCCATTACAGCTACAACACTGGCATCTACCCGACAATGTGGAAAATTGCCCAGGTATGTCCTGTCCACAAAAAGCAGGACAAATCTAATCCGGCCAATTACCGCCCAATCAGTCTACTCTCAATTATCAGCAAAGTGATGGAAGGTATCGTCGACAGTGCTATCAAGCGGCACTTTCTAATAACCTGCTCACTGATGCTCAGTTTGGGTTTTGCTTGCACCACTTGGCTCCAGACCTCATTACAGTATTGGTCCAAACATGGACAAAAGAGCTGAATTCCAGAGGTGAGGTGAGAGTGACTGCCCTTGACATCAAGGCTGCATTTGACTGATTGTGGCATCAAGGAGCCCTAGTAAAACTGAAGTAAATGGGAATCAGGGGAAAACTCTCCAGTAGCTGGAGTCATACCTAGCACAAAGGAAGATGGTTGTGGTTGTTGGAGGCCAATCATCTCAGCCCCAGGACGTTGCTGCAGGAGTTCCTCAGGACACTGTCCCAGGCCCAACTATCTTCAGCTGCTTGCATCGATGACCTTCCCTCCATCATAAGTCAGAAGTGGGGATGTTCGCTGATGATTGCACAGTGTTCAGTTCCATTTGCAACCCCTCAGATAATGAAGCAGTCCATGCCCACATACAGCAAGACCTGGACAACGTCCAGGCTTGGGCTGATAAGTGGCAAGTAATATTCGTGCCAGACAAATGCCAGGCAATGACCATCTCCAACAAGGGAGAGCCTAACCACCTCCCTTTGACATTCAACGGCAATACCAACATTGAATGCCCCACCATCAACATGCTGGGGGTCACCATTGACCAGAAACTTAACTGAACTGGTACATAAATACTGTGGCGAGAAGAGCAGGTCAGAGGCTGGGTATTCTGCGGCGAGTGACTCAGCTCCTGACTCCCCAAAATTGAAGTCAATGGGAATCGGGGGAAAACTCTTCAGTAGCTGGAGTCATACCGAGCACAAAGGAAGATGGTAGTGGTTGTTGGAGGCCAATCATTTCAGCCCCACCACCTACAAGGCACAAGTCAGGAGTGTGATGGATTACCGTCCACTTGCCTGGATGAGTGCAGCTCCAACAACACTCAAGAAGCACGACACTATCCAGGACAAAGCTGCCAGTTTGATTGGCACCGTATCCACCATCTTAAACATTCACACCCTCCCCCACCGGCACACCGCGGCTGCAGTGTGTACCATCTACAAGATGTAGTTCCGCAACTTGCCAAGGCTTCTTCAAAGCAGCTCCCAAACCCGCGACCTCCACCACCTAGAAGGACAAGGGCAGCAGGCAAATGGGAAACACCACCACCTGCACGTTCCCCTCTAAGTCACACACCATCCTGACTTGGAAATATATCGCCGTTCCTTTATCGTTGCTGGGTCAAAATCCTGGAACTCCCTACCTAACAGCACCGTGGGAGAGCCTTCTCCACACGGACGGCAGCGGTTCAAGAAGGCGGCTCACCACCACCTTCTCAAGGACAATTAGGGATGGGCAATAAATGCCGGCCTCGCCAGCGACGCCCACATCCCATGAATGAATAAGAAAAAAATCAGCTCAAATTTCTCCAAGTGCTCAATCACCCTATTCTTAATTATAGATTCCAATAAGGTCCCCACAACAGATGTTAGGCTAACGAGTCCATAATTTCCTGGTTTCTCTCTCTCACTTTTCTGAAATAATGGAATTACTTTTGCAATTTTCCAATCTAAAGGGACAATTCCTTAAGATTATAGCTAATGCATGTGCAATTTCCAAACCATTTCCTTTAAAACCCGAGAGGGAATCCTTCAGACCCTGCAGGTTTGTCAGTGCCACTATTTTTTCTAACACTGTTTTCTTGCTTACGCAAACTTTAGTGAGTTCCAGTCCTCGATTCATTATTAGTTTCCCTGGAATGTCAGGTCTATTATCCTCTTCTTCCACTGTGAAGACAGACACATAGTAATTATTCAGTAAGTTTGCCATTTCCTCATTTTCATTTGAAATATTCCCCATACCTGCTTTTAAAGGGCCCACTTTACCCTTTTTCTTCCATTGTTGACCGTGGCTTTTTTTTTGGTACTGATGCCAGTGTCCCATGAAATGGAACCCCTTCTTCCCACAACACTCCGTCAGCCATGTGTTCACCTTTCTCATCTGCTTGTCCTTATGCTTCTGAACACATGACTCGGGAAATAATCCTGAGATTACCACTGTGAGTTATTGGGTATAACACTCCTGTATATATGATATAATAACATACCATGTGATACTGGGTATAACACCCCTGTATATATATTATATATTAACACACCGTGTGTTACTGGGTATAACACTCCTGTATATATGATATAATAACACACCATGTGTTACTGGGTATAACACTCCTGTCGACATATTATGTAATAACGCACCGTGTGTTACTGGGTATAACACTCCTGTATATATTATATAATAACACACCATGTGTTACTGGGTATAACACTCCTGTACATATATTATATTATAACACACCGTGTGTTGCTATACAAGTTATGGGAATTGTATTGAAAATGCTGTAAATGTCATTAATTTTTACCTGGGTATGGTGTTTATTTGGATAACTTCTCTCTATTACAGATTTCCGATGGTGTCAGGGTGAACTGGGTAAGTAAAGAACTTTTATTACCTGACAGCACAATAGGTCAATCACTCAATGTTGACAGAAATTCTTGGATCGTTGACTAATTCTGGTTCGTTACTCGTCATAAAACTAGTAAGGCCTGTTACCTTGTCGATTCTGAAGCGTTCTGTTCTAGAAAACTGTCGCAGATTCATTCTAGGAATTCATTACCTTTACCAACACCCCGGCCTGGGCTCTCAGTCATGACTGCAGAAGATGCTATCCATCCCACTAATTATCAAAACCCTTATAACTACAACATTTCCATTGTGCTGTTCCTTCCCGCCAACCTCCCCCCCCATCAACCCACCCCCACCCCGGTTAATATACCATTTGAATCCATTACAATTCCTATGTGTTACTCACTCACACCGTTCCCAGCTCAAAGCATTCCCAGCTCACTCCTTTCCCAGCTCACTCCTTTCCCAGCTCGATCCTTTCCAAGATCACTCCGTTCCCAGCTCACTCCATTCCCAGCTCACACGTTCCCAGCTCACTCCTTTCCCAGCTCCCTCCTTTCCCAGCTCACTCCTTTCCAAGATCACTCCTTTCCCAGCTCACACTGTTCCCAGCTCACTCCGTTCCCAACACACTCCTTTCCCAGCTGACTCCATTCCCAGCTCACTCCTTTCCCAGCTCACACTGTTCCAAGCTCACTCCGTTCCCAACACACTCCTTTTTCAGCTCACTCCGTTCCCAACACACTCCTTTCCCAGATCACACCGTTCCCAGCTCACTCCTTTCCCAGCTCACACCGTTCCCAGCTCACTCCTTTCCCAGCTCACTCCGTTCCCAACACACTCCTTTCCCAGCTCACACCGTTCCCAGCTCACTCCTTTCCCAGCTCACTCCTTTCCTAGCTCACACCTTTCCCAGCTCAATCCTTTCCCAGCTCACTCCTTTCCCAGCTCACACTGTTCCCGGCTCACTCCTTTCCCAGCTCACACTGTTCCCGGCTCACTCCTTTCCCAGCTCACATTGTTCCCAGCTCACTCCATTCCCAGCTCACACCGTTCCCAGCTCACTCCTTTCCCAGCTCACACCATTCCCAGCTCACTCCTTTCCCAGCTCACTGCTTTCCCAGCTCACTCCTTTCCCAGATCACTCCTTTCCCAGCTCACTACATTCCCAGCTCACACCGTTCCCAGCTCACACCTTTCCCAGCTCACTCCATTCCCAGCTCACTCCATTCGCAGCTAACCCCTCCCCAACTCACTCCATTCTCAGCGAACTCCGTTCCAGCGAACCCCTTCCCATCTCGCTCCATTCCCAGCTCACTCCTTTCCCAGCTCACTCCTTTCCCAGCTCACTCCTTTCCCAGATCACTCCTTTCCCAGCTCACACCGTTCCCAGCTCACTCCTTTCCCAGCTCACTCCTTTCCCAGCTCACACCGTTCCCAGCTCACTCCTTTCCTAGCTCACTCCTTTCCCAGCTCACTCCTTTCCCAGCTCACTCCTTTCCCAGATCACTCCTTTCCCAGCTCACACCATTCCCAGCTCACTCCTTTCCCAGCTCACTCCTTTCCCAGCTCACACCGTTCCCAGCTCACTCCTTTCCCAGCTCACTCCTTTCCCAGCTCACTCCATTCCCAGCTCACTTCATTCCCAGCTCACTCCATTCCCAGCTCACTCCATTCCCAGCTAACCACTCCCCAACTCACTCCATTCTCAGCGAACTCCGTTCCCAGCTAATCCCTCCCCACCTCACTTCATTCCCAGCTAACCTGTTCCCAGATCACTCCGTTCCCAACTCACTGCTTTCCCAGCTCAGTACATTCCCAGTTCCCTCTGGTCCCGGGTCGCTTTATTCCCAGCTCCTTCCATTCCCAGCTCACTCAGACCTCAGCTCACTCAGTAACCAGCTCACTCACGACCCAGCTCGATCCATTTCCAGCTCGATCCATTCCCAGCTCACTCCGTTCCCATCACTGTGAAACCCGGCCCAAGAGCGGGAACGGACAGTGTATCTAACACACTGACAGCTGGTCACAGAGGGGGAAAGGACAGTGTATCTAACACACTGTGACACCCACTGCCAGAGGTGAACAGGAGAGTGTATCGAACACACTGTGACACCCACTGACAGGGGTGAACAGGAAAGTGCATCAAACATACTGTTACACCCAGTCCCAGATGCGAAAAGGACAGTGTATCTAATGCACTGTGACAACCGTTAGCAGAGGTGAGCAGGAGAGTGCATCTAACACACTGTGGCAACCGGTCCCAGAGGGGGAAAGGACGGTGTATCTAATGCAGTGTGACACCCAGTCCTGGAGAGAGAAAGGACAGTGTATCCAACACACTGTGACACCCGGTCCCAGAGGGGAAAGGACAGTGCATCAAACGCAGTGTGACACCCGGTCTCAGAGAGGGAAAGGATAGTGTTTCTAACAAACAGTGAAACCCAACCCCATAGCGGGAAAGGACAGTGTATCTAACGCAGTGTGACACCCGGTCTCAGAGAGGGAAAGGATAGTGTTTCTAACAAACAGTGAAACCCAGCCCCATAGCGGGAAAGGACAGTGTATTTAACGCAGTGTGAAACCCGGTCCTGGAGTGGGAAAGGACAGTGTATCTAACACACTGTGACACCCGGTCCCAGAGAGGGAAAGGACAGTGTATCTAACGCACTGTGAGACCCGGTCCCAGAGGGGGAGAGGACAGTGTATCAAACACACTGTGAGACCCGATCTCAGAGGGGGAAAGGACAGTATATCTAACGCAGTGTGACACCCGGTCCGAGAGAGGGAAAGGACAGTGTATCTAATGCACTGTGACACCAGGTCCCAGAGGGGGAAAGGACAGTGTATCTAATGCACTGTGACACCTGGTCCCAGAGGGGGAAAGGACAGTGTATCTAATGCAGTGTGAAACCCGGTCCTGGAGAGGGAAAGGACAGTGTATCTAACGAACTGTGAGACCCGGTCCCAGAGGGGGAAAGGACAGTGTATCTAACACACTGTGAGACCCGATCTCAGAGGGGGAAAGGACAGTATATCTAACGCACTGTGACACCTGGTCCGAGAGAGGGAAAGGACAGTGTATCGAACGTACTGTGACACCCAGTCCCAGAGGGGAAAGGACAGTGTATCTAACGCACTGTGACACCCGGTCCCAGAGGGGGAAACGACAGTGTATCTAACACACTGTGACACCCGTTAGCAGAGGTGAGCAGGAGAGTGCATCTAACACACTGTGGCAACCGGTCCCAGAGGGGGAAAGGATGGTGTATCTAACGCAGTGTGACACCCACTCCTGGAGAGAGAAAGGAGAGTGTATCTAACACACTGTGACACCCAGTCCCAGAGGGGAAAGGACAGTGCATCAAACGCAGTGTGACACCCGGTCCCAGAGGGGGAAAGGACAGTGTATCTAACGCACTGTGACACCCGGTCCCAGAGGGGGAAAGGACAGTGTATCTAACGCACTGTGAGACCCGGTCCCAGAGGGGGAGAGGACAGTGTATCAAACACACTGTGAGACCCGATCTCAGAGGGGGAAAGGACAGTGTATCTAACGCACTGTGACACCAGGTCCCAGAGGGGGAAAGGACAGTGCATCTAACGCACTGTGACACCTGGTCCCAGAGGGGGAAAGGACAGTGTATCTAACGCACTGTGAGACCCGGTCCCAGAGGGGGAAAGGACAGTGTATCTAACGCACTGTGACACCCGGTCTCAGAGGGGGAAAGGACAGTGTATCTAAAACACTGTGACACCCGGTCCGAGAGAGGGAAAGGACAGTGTATCTAACGCACTGTGACACCAGGTCCCAGAGGCGGAAAGGACAGTGTATCTAACGCACTGTGACACCCGGTCCCAGAGGGGGAAAGGACAGTGTATCTAACGCGCTGTGAGACCCGGTCCCAGAGGGGGAAAGGACAGTGTATCTAACGCACTGCGAGACCCGGTCCAGAGGGGGAAAGGACAGTGTATTTAACGCACTGTGAGACCCGGTCCCAGAGGGGGAAAGGACAGTGTATCTAACGCAGTGTGAAACCCGGTCCTGGAGAGGGAAAGGACAGTGTATCTAACGCACTGTGACACCCAATCCCAGAGGGGAAAGGACTGTGTATCTAACGCACTGTGACACCCGGTCCCAGAGTGACAAAGCACAGTGTATCTAACGCACTGTGACACCCGGTCCCAGAGGGGAAAGGACAGTGTATCTAACACACTGTGAGACCTGATCTCAGAGGGGGAAAGGACAGTATATCTAACGCAGTGTGACACCAGGTCCCAGAGGGGGAAAGGACAGTGTATCAAACGCACTGTGAGACCCGGTCCCAGAGGGGGAAAGGACAGTGTATCTAACGCACTGTGAGACCTGGTCCCAGAGGGGGAAAGGACAGTGTATCTAACGCATTGTGAGACCCAGTCCCAGAGGTGGAGAGGACAGTGTATCAAACACACTGTGAGACCCGATCTCAGAGGGGGAAAGGACAGTGTATCTAACGCACTGTGACACCAGGTCCCAGAGGGGGAAAGGACAGTGCATCTAACGCACTGTGACACCTGGTCCCAGAGGGGGAAAGGACAGTGTATCTAACGCACTGTGAGACCCGGTCCCAGAGGGGGAAATGACAGTGTATCTAACGCACTGTGACACCCGGTCTCAGAGGGGGAAAGGACAGTGTATCTAAAACACTGTGACACCCGGTCCGAGAGAGGGAAAGGACAGTGTATCTAACGCACTGTGACACCAGGTCCCAGAGGCGGAAAGGACAGTGTATCTAACGCACTGTGACACCCGGTCCCAGAGGGGGAAAGGACAGTGTATCTAACGCGCTGTGAGACCCGGTCCCAGAGGGGGAAAGGACAGTGTATCTAACGCACTGCGAGACCCGGTCCAGAGGGGGAAAGGACAGTGTATTTAACGCACTGTGAGACCCGGTCCCAGAGGGGAAAGGACAGTGTATCTAACACACTGTGAGACCTGATCTCAGAGGGGGAAAGGACAGTATATCTAACGCAGTGTGACACCAGGTCCCAGAGGGGGAAAGGACAGTGTATCAAACGCACTGTGAGACCCGGTCCCAGAGGGGGAAAGGACAGTGTATCTAACGCACTGTGAGACCTGGTCCCAGAGGGGGAAAGGACAGTGTATCTAACGCATTGTGAGACCCAGTCCCAGAGGTGGAGAGGACAGTGTATCAAACACACTGTGAGACCCGATCTCAGAGGGGGAAAGGACAGTGTATCTAACGCACTGTGACACCAGGTCCCAGAGGGGGAAAGGACAGTGCATCTAACGCACTGTGACACCTGGTCCCAGAGGGGGAAAGGACAGTGTATCTAACGCACTGTGAGACCCGGTCCCAGAGGGGGAAAGGACAGTGTATCTAACGCACTGTGACACCCGGTCTCAGAGGGGGAAAGGACAGTGTATCTAAAACACTGTGACACCCGGTCCGAGAGAGGGAAAGGACAGTGTATCTAACGCACTGTGACACCAGGTCCCAGAGGCGGAAAGGACAGTGTATCTAACGCACTGTGACACCCGGTCCCAGAGGGGGAAAGGACAGTGTATCTAACGCGCTGTGAGACCCGGTCCCAGAGGGGGAAAGGACAGTGTATCTAACGCACTGCGAGACCCGGTCCAGAGGGGGAAAGGACAGTGTATTTAACGCACTGTGAGACCCGGTCCCAGAGGGGGAAAGGACAGTGTATCTAACGCAGTGTGAAACCCGGTCCTGGAGAGGGAAAGGACAGTGTATCTAACGCACTGTGACACCCAATCCCAGAGGGGAAAGGACTGTGTATCTAACGCACTGTGACACCCGGTCCCAGAGTGACAAAGCACAGTGTATCTAACGCACTGTGACACCCGGTCCCAGAGGGGAAAGGACAGTGTATCTAACACACTGTGAGACCTGATCTCAGAGGGGGAAAGGACAGTATATCTAACGCAGTGTGACACCAGGTCCCAGAGGGGGAAAGGACAGTGTATCAAACGCACTGTGAGACCCGGTCCCAGAGGGGGAAAGGACAGTGTATCTAACGCACTGTGAGACCTGGTCCCAGAGGGGGAAAGGACAGTGTATCTAACGCATTGTGAGACCCAGTCCCAGAGGTGGAAAGGACAGTGTATCTAACACACTGTGAGACCCGGTCCCAGAGGGGGAAAGGACAGTGAATCTAATGCACTGTGACACCCGGTCCCAAAGGGGAAAGGACAGTGTTTTTCACGCAGTGTGACACCCGGTCCCAGAGGGGGAAAGGACAGTGTATCTAACACACTGTGAGACCCGGTCCGAGAGAGGGAAAGGACAGTGTATCTAACGTACTGTGACACCCAGTCCCAGAGGGGAAAGGACAGTGTATCTAACGCACTGTGACACCCGGTCCCAGAGGGGGAAACGACAGTGTATCTAACACACTGTGACACCCGTTAGCAGAGGTGAGCAGGAGAGTGCATCTAACACACTGTGGCAACTGGTCCCAGAGGGGGAAAGGATGGTGTATCTAACGCAGTGTGACACCCACTCCTGGAGAGAGAAAGGACAGTGTATCTAACACACTGTGACACCCAGTCCCAGAGGGGAAAGGACAGTGCATCAAACGCAGTGTGACACCCGGTCCCAGAGGGGGAAAGGACAGTGTATCTAACGCACTGTGAGACCCGGTCCCAAAGGGGAAAAAGACAGTGTATCTAATGCACTGTGAGACCCGGTCCCAGAGGGGGAAAGGACAGTGTATCTAACACACTGTGACACCCGGTCCCAGAGGGGAAAAGGACTGTGTATCTAACACACTGTTACACCCGGTCCCAGGGGGGCAAAGGACATTGTATCTGACGCAGTGTGACACCCGGTCCTGGAGAGGGAAAGGACAGTGTATCTAACGCACTGTGAGACCCGGTCCCAGAGGGGGAAATGACAGTGTATCGAACACACTGTGAGACCCCGTCCCAGAGGGGGAAAGGACAGTATATCTAACACAGTGTGACACCCGGTCCGAGAGAGGGAAAGGACAGTGTATCTAACGCACTGTGACACCAGGTCCCAGAGGGGGAAAGGACAGTGTATCAAACGCACTGTGACACCCGTTCCTGGAGAGGGAAAGGACAGTGTATCTAACGCAGTGTGAGACCCAGTCCCAGACGGGAAAGGACAGTTTATCTAACACACTGTGAGACCCGGTCCCAGACGGGAATGGACAGTGTTTCTAACGCACTGTGACATCCGATCCCAGAGGGGGAAACGACAGTGTATCCAATGCACTGTGACACCCAATCCCAGAGGGGGAAAGAACAGTGCATCTGACGCACTGTGACACCCGGTCCCAGAGGGGGAAAGGACAGTGTATCTAACACACTGTGAGACCCGATCTCAGAGGGGGAAAGGACAGTATATCTAACGCAGTGTGACACCCGGTCCGAGAGAGGGAAAGGACAGTGTATCTAACGCACTGTGACACCAGGTCCCAGAGGGGGAAAGGACAGTGTATCTCACACACTGTTACACCCGGTCCCAGAGGGGGAAAGGACAGTGTATCTAATGCACTGTGACACCCGGTCCCAAAGGGGAAAGGACAGTGTTTTTCACGCAGTGTGACACCCGGTCCCAAAGGGGGAAAGGACAGTGTATCCAGCACACTGTGAGACCCGGTCCGAGAGAGGGAAAGGACAGTGTATTGAACACACTGTGAGACCCGGTCCCAGAGGAGGAAAGGACAGTGTATCTAACACACTGTGACATCCGATCCCAAAGGGGTGAAGGACAGTGTATCTAACGCACTGTGAGACCCGGTCCCAAAGGGGAAAAAGACAGTGTATCTAATGCACTGTGAGACCCGGTCCCAGAGGGGGAAAGGACAGTGTATCTCACACATTGCGACATCCGATCCGAAAGGGGTGAAGGACAGTGTATCTAACGCACTGTGAGACCCGATCCCAAAGGGGAAAAAGACAGTGTATCTAATGCACTGTGAGACCCGGTCCCAGAGGAGGAAAGGACAGTGTATCTAACGCACTGTGAGACCCGGTCCCAGAGGGGGAAAGGACAGTGTATCTAACGCACTGCGACACCCGGTCCCAGAGGGGGAAAGGACAGTGTATCTAACGCACTGTGACACCCAGTCCCAGATGGGGAAAGGACAGTGTATCTAACGCACTGTGACACCCGGTCCCAGAGGGGGAAAGGACAGTGTATCTAACGCACTGTGACACCCGGTCCCAGAGGGGGAAAGGACAGTGTATCTAACGCACTGTGAGACCCGGTCCCAGAGGGGGAAAGGACAGTGTATCTAACGCACTGTGAGACCCGGTCCCAGAGGGGGAAAGGACAGTGTATCTAACGCACTGTGACACCAGGTCCCAGAGGGGGAAAGGACAGTGTATCTAACGCACTGTGAGACCCAGTCCCAGAGGGGGAAAGGACAGTGTATCTAACACACTGTGACACCCGGTCCCAAAGGGGAAAGGACAGTGTTTTTCACGCAGTGTGACACCCGGTCCCAAAGGGGGAAAGGACAGTGTATCTAACACACTGTGACACCCGGTCCCAGAGGGGGAAAGGACAGTGTATCCAACACACCGTGACACCCGCTGCCAGAGGTGAACATGGGAGTGTATCTAACACACTGTTACACCCGGTCCCAGAGGGGAAAAGGACAATGTACCTAACGCAGTGTGAGACCCGGTCCCAGAGGGGGAAAGGACAGTGTATCTAACGCACTGTGAGACCCAGTCCCAGAGGGGGAAAGGACAGTGTATCTAACGCACTGTGACACCAGGTCCCAGAGTGGGAAAGGACAGTGTATCTAACGCAGTGTGAAACCCAGTCCCAGAGCGGGATAGAACAGTGTATCTAACGCACTGTGAGACCCGGTCCCAGAGGGGGAAAGGACAGTGTATCTAACGCACTGTGAGACCCAGTCCCAGAGGGGGTAAGGACAGTGTATCTAACACACTGTGACACCCGGTCCCAGAGGGGGAAAGGACAGTGTATCTAATGCACTGTTACACCCGGTCCCAGAGGGGGAAAGGACAGTGTATCTCACGCACTGTGACACCCAATCTCAGAGGGGGAACAGACAGTGTATCTTACACACTGTGGCACCCAGTCCCAGAGGGGAAAGGACATTGTATCTAACACACTGTGACACCTGGTCCCTGAGGGGGAAAGGACAGTGTATCTAACGCACTGTGACACCCAATCCCAGAGGGGGAATGGACAGTGTATCCAACACACCGTGACACCCGCTGCTAGAGGTGAACATGGGAGTGTATCTCACACACTGTGGCACCCGCTGGCAGAGGTGAGCAGGAGAGTGTATCTAACGCACTGTGGCACCCAGTCCCAGAGGGGAAAGGACATTGTATCTAACACACTGTGACACCCGGTCCCAGAGGGGGAAAGGACAGTGTATCTAACACACTGTGACACCCGGTCCCAGGGGGGGAAAGGACAGTGTATCTAACACACTGTGACACCCGGTCCAAGTGGGAGAACGGGCAGTTTATCTAACGCACTGTGACACCCGGCCCCATAGCGGGAAAGGACAGTTTATCTAACACACTGTGACATCCGATCCCAGAGCGGGAAAGGACAGTGTATGAAACACACTGTGAGACCCGGTCCTCCAGAGGGAAAGGACAGTGTATCTAACGCACTGTGAGACCCGGTCCCAGAGGGGGAAAGGACAGTGTATTGAACACACTGTGACTCCCGGTCGTAGAGAGGGAAAGGACAGCGTATCCAACGCACGGTGAGACCCGGTCCCAGAGGGGAAAGAACAGTGTATCTAACACACTGTGACTGCCAGTCCTAGAGCGGGAAAGGACTGTGTATCTAACACGCTGTGAGACCCGGTCCCAAAGTGGGATAGGACAGTGTTTCTAACGCATTGTGTCACCCGTTCCCAGAGGGGAAAGCACAGTGTGTCTAATGCACTGTGAGACCCGGTCCCAGAGGAAAAGGACAGTGTATCTAACACACTGTGAGACCCGGTCCCAGAGGGGGAAAGGACAGTGCATCTAACACACTGTTACACCCGGTACCAGAGGGGGAAAGGACAGTGTATCTAACGCATTGTGACACCCGGTCCCAGAGGTGGAAAGGACAGTGTATCTAACACACTGCGAGACCCGGTCCCAGAGGGGGAAAAGTTTCAATTTGTGGCCTCCTGTTAGTATTTTGGTTCTGATCTCTCCTGGTAGGTTGCGGGCAACCCAAGATATTCAACCGGATTGTGGGCGGTGAAGACTCCCGGACGAGAACGTGGCCCTGGCTGGCCAGCATTCACTTGGACAAAAGGCATATTTGCGGAGGGTCCCTCATTACAAACACCTGGGTTTTAACTGCTGCTCACTGCGTCTTCGAGTAAGTCACTAATATTGGAAGCAGCGTTTCATCACCGAGTTAGAATGTTGCTGCTGTACAGCGAAACTAATTGTGGAGCCGTCTAACGTAAAATGTACGACTCATAAAACGATTTAGTTACTCCCTTTCGTCTTTCTCCACAGTTACCCCACACAGGGCATGAAAGGCCCCAGCTTCATCCCTGGCCTGTGCTGAGTTCCCCGATCTCACCCGTTGTGGGACTGAGCCTCTAATTGAACAACAGTTGACTGTTGTGGGAAATGGAGGAAATGTCAAAATACTGCAGTCTGGGAGAGAGGATCTTCGGTTTTGAAGCCTGAAGCTCCTTGTATAAGTAGATTTACTCTGTATCTTACCCATGCTGTACCTGCCCTGGGAGTGTTTGATGGGACAGTGTACAGGGAGCTTTACTCTGTATCTAACCCTGTACCTGCCATGGGAGTGTTTGATGGGACAGTGTCGAGGGCGCTTTACTCTGTATCAAACGCTGTACCAGCCCAGGGAGTGTTTGATGGGACTGTGTGGAGGGAGCTTCACTCTGCATCTAACCCTGTCCCTGCCCTGGGAGTGTTTGATGGGACAGTGTAGAGGGAGCTTCACTCTGTATCTAACCCGTGCTGTACCTGCCCTGGGAGTGTTTGATGGGACACTGTAGAGGGAGCTTTACTCTGTATCTAACCCTATACCTGCCCTGGGAGTGTTTAATGGGACAGTGTCAAAGGAGCTTTACTCTGTATCTAACGTGTGCTGTACCTGCCCTGGGAGTGTTTGACGGGACAGTGTAGAGGGAGCTTTACTCTGTATCTAACCCTGTACCTGCCCTGGGAGTGTTTGATGGGACAGTGCAGAGGGAGCTTTACTCTGTATCTAACCCTGTACCTGCCCTGGGAGTGTTTGATGGGACAGTGCAGAGGGAGCTTTACTCTGTATCTAACCCTGTACCTGCCCTGGGAGTGTTTGACGGGACAGTGTAGAGGGAGCTTTACTCTGTATCTAACCCGTGCTGTACCTGCCCTGGGAGTGTTTGATGGGACAGTGTCGAGGGAGCTTTACTCTGTATCTAACCCTGTACCTGCCCTGGGCGTGTTTGATGGAACACTGTGGAGGGAGCTTTACTCTGTATCTAACCCTGTACCTGCCCTGGGAGTGTTTGATGGAACACTGTGGAGGGAACTCGACTCTGTATCTAACCCTGTACCTGCCCTGGGAGTGTTTGATGGAACACTGCAGAGGGAGCTTTACTCTGTATCTAACCCTGTACCTGCCCTGGGAGTGTTTGACGGGACACTGTAGAGGGAGCTTTACTCTGTATCTAACCCTGTATCTGCCCTGGGAGTATTTGATGGGACAGTGTAGAGGGAGCTTTACTCTGTATCTAACCCTGTACCTGCCCTGGGAGTGTTTGATGGGACAGTGTAGAGGGAGCTTTACTCTGTATCGAACCCTGTGCCTGCCCTGGGAGTGTTTGATGGGACAGTGTAGAGGGAGCTTTACTCTGTATCTAACACTGTACCTGCCCTGGGTGTGTTTGACGGGACAGTTTAGAGGGAGCTTTACTCTATATCTAACCCTGTGCCTGCCCTGGGAGTGTTTGATGGGGCACTGTAGAGGGAGCTTTACTCTGTATCTCACCCTATACCTGCCCTGGGAGTGTTTAATGGGACAGTGTCAAAGGAGCTTTACTCTGTATCTAACGTGTGCTGTACCTGCCCTGGGAGTGTTTGACGGGACAGTGTCGAGGGAGCTTTACTCTGTATCTAACGCTGTACCTGTCCAGGGAGTGTTTGATGGGACAGTGCAGAGGGAGCTTTACTCTGTATCTAACACTGTACCTGCCCTGGGAGTGTTTGATGGGACGGTGTAGAGGGAGCTTTACTCTGTATCTAACACTGTACCTGCCCTGGGTGTGTTTGATGGGACAGTGTCGAGGGAGCTTTACTCTGTATCTAACCCTGTGCCTGCCCTGGGAGTGTTTGATGGGACGGTGTAGAGGGAGCTTTACTCTGTATCTAACCCTGTACCTGCCCTGGGAGTGTTTGATGGGACAGTGTAGAGGGAGCTTTACTCTGTATCTAACCCGTGCTGTTCCTGCCTCAAGAAATGCCAAGGCTGTTGTCCCAGCCTGTGCTGTATCTAACTCATGCTTTACCTGCCCTGGGAGTGTTATTGCCAGGACTTACCTTGATAAACAGAGAAACAAAATCTCACTCACCTCAAAGAAACTTACATGTTTCTTCCATTGTGCAGAAGGATGAAATTGCAATACGACGTCTTCTTAGGAAGGCATCAGCACGGAGGTGTCAATCTGAAAGAAGTGGTAATGAAAATCCTAAGAATCTCCCGTCATGAAAATTACGTCAATCGCCTGGAAGGCAATGACATCGCGTTGATCCAACTTGATAGGAGAATCGTGTTCAACACCTACATGATGCCCATCTGCCTACCGACCTCCAACTTCCAGTTCCCCTGCGGATCCAGCTGTTGGGTGGCCCAGTGGGGACACACTCAGGAGGGCAGTAAGTAGTCTAGGCTCGTTTCCTCAGACAATATGTGGCTCAGTCAGTTAGACACACTGTCTTTCCCGCTCTGGGACCGGGTCTCACAGTGCGTTAGACACACTGTCCTTTCCCCCTCTGGGACCGGGTGTCATAGTGCGTTAGATACACTGTCCTTTCCCCCTCTGGGACCGGGTCTCACAGTGCGTTAGATACACTGTTCTTTCCCCCTCTGGGACCGGGTGTCACAGTGCGTTAGATACACTGTTCTTTCCCACTCTGGGACCAGGTGTCACAGTGTGTTAGATACACTGGGCGCTAAATTGGGCCGTGTAGCGCCCTTTGTTTTGGTGCTACACGGCCTCTCCGACATCCAAGATGGCGTCATGGATACGCACGCAGGTTTCCTGCGTGACGCGCACCAGACGCCATCTTGGTATAGAAGTTGGAGCAGGTAACTAACGCTGGAATCGTGTAAAGTAGGGAGAAAATGGCTTCAATCAGTGTACAACGCTGATTTAAAGTGATAGACACCATTTTGGGACTTCATGGTCAACTCAACGCACAGCCTTAACCCCGACCATCTGAATGTGTCTTAGAGTGCCTAGAGGACCCCCCACCGGTGCTATTTAAAGGGACCATGCAGGATTTACAGGTTAGTGGCTGGATTATTGCTTATGGCTGTCGAGACATTTGTAACTGTTTTTGGAGGCATTCTATACTTGAATACTAGGACTAGGGGCATAGCCTAGCATTTTGAACTAGGACGTGCAGGAGTGAAGTTAGGAAATGCTTCTACATGCAAAGGTTGGGAGAAGTTTGGGAAGGTCTTCTGCAAACTGCAGTTGATGATAGCTCAATTGTGAATTCTAAATCTGAGATTGATAGATTTCTATGAACCAAGGGTATTAAGGGATATGGGGCTGAGGTGGAAATATGGAATTAGGTCACAGGTCCACCATGATCTCATTGAATGGCAGAACAGGCTCGAGGGGCTGAATGCCACTGCCACTTGCTGCCTACTGATATGCGCTACCTTCTCCTGTAAGAAAGCGGGACTTGTGTCTGGTTGATGTGCCTGTCATGTATGAATAGCTGCCAGTGTGTGTGGCCTGTGAGTTGTGGGTCGGCAGCTTTCAACAGTGGTAATGTGTCACCACCATCTCTCTCGACCCCTCTACTGGCTCTCATTTGTCACATTGCTTGTCCGAGATCCAGTGCTGGATGAGCAAAAATTTCCTCCAACTAATATTGGGAGGACCAAAGCCATTGTCTTTGGTCCTCGCTGCAAACTCCGTTCCCTAGCAACCGACTCCATCCCTGTCCATGGCCATTGTCTGAGGCTGAACCAGACCATTCGCACCCTTGGTCCTATTTGACCCTGAGATGAGCTTCCAACCACGTATGTGCTCTATCACAAAGACCGCCTACTTCCACCTCCATAACATTGTCCGTCTCCACCCCTGCCATAGCTCATCTGCTGCTGAAACCCTCATCCATGCCTTTGTTATCTCTAGACTGGACTATTCCAATGCTCCCCTGGCTGGCCTCCCATCTTCCACCCTCCAAAAACTTGAGCTCATCCAAAACTGAATAGCTGCCAGTGTGTGTGGCCTGTGCAGGGACTACAGGGAGGATGAGCAAACTGGCCACGGCACCGTGGTTCAGGGGGCCATTCAAGTGGGGGGAGTGAAAAGGACATAATTGCTCTGGAGAGAGTGCAGAGAAGATTTACAAGAATATTGCCAAGGCTTGAAAATTGTAGCTACAAGGAGAGATTGGATAGGCTGGGGTTGTTTTCCTTGGAGCAGAGGAGGCTGAGGGGAGACTTGATTGATGTGTATAAAATTATGAGGGGCCTGGATAGAGTAGACAGGAAGTACCTGTTTCCCCTAGCGGAGAGTTCAAGAGCTAGAGGACATAGATTTAAGCTGATTGGCGGAAGGATTAGAGGGGACATGAGGAAAAACTTTTATTACCCAGAGGGTGGTGGGTGTATGGAATTCGCTGCCCGAATTGGTGGTAGAGGCAAGGACCCTCAACTCTTTTAAAAAGTACCTGGACCTGCACCTAAATTGCTGTAAGCTGCAGGGCTACGGACCGGGTGCTGGAAGGTGGGATTAGAATGGGCACCTGGTTGTTCTTTGAGCCGGCACGGACATGATGGGCCGAATGGCCCCCTTCTGTGCTGTACCTTTTCTATAGTTCTATGGTTCTATGGAATGTGGTTGTAGTAGATGACAGTATAGTTCGAGGGATAAACATTGTTCTCTGCAGCCAAGAGCGAGAGTCCCGAAGGCTGTGTTGCCTACCCAGTGCCAGGGTTAAGGACATCTCCTCAGGGCTGGAGAAAAACTTGGAGTGGAAAGGGGAGGATCCAGTTGTCGTGGTCCACGTAGGTACCAGCGACATAGGTAGGACTAAGAAACAGGTTCTGCTGAGGGAGTTTGAGTAGCTAGGGACTAAATTAAAGAGCAGAACCAGAAAGGTGATGATCTCTGGATTATTATCTGAGCCACGAGCAAATTGGCACAGGGTAAATCAGATCAGAGAGATGAATGCGTGGCTCAAAGATTGGTGTGGGAGAAGTGGGTTTCGATTCATGGGGCACTGGCATCAGTACTGGGGAAAGAGAGCTGTTCCATTGGGACGGACATCACCTGAACCATGCTGGGACCAGTGTTCTGGCAAACTGAATAACTAGTGCGGTAGAGAAAGCTTTAAACTAAATAGAAGCGGGGAGGGCTCAGGTGGGGCGAAGTTTAGATTGCTAAAGAGAAAAGACAAGGAAGTAGTGCAGGAAAATGATGGGGGTAATGATAAACAGAGTGTGTCAGAAGGGACAGAGCGTACAAACATAAGAGTGCATTAGCAAATGGGGCCGGGGTAGGAAAGAATGGTAAAACGACAAAATTAAAGGTTCTTTATCTGAATGCGCGCAGCATTCGTGATAAGATAGATGAATTGACGGCACAAATAGAAACAAATGGGTATGATCTCGTTGCCATTACAGAGACGTGGTTACAAGGTGACCAAGGTTGGGAGCTAAATATTCAGGGTTATTTAACATTTCGGAAGGATAGGAAAAAAGGTAAAGGTGGTGGGGTAGCTCTGTTAATAAAGGATGAAATTGGTATAATAGTGAGAAATGATCTTGGCTCAGAAGATCAAGATGTCGAATCAATTTGGGTGAAGGTAAGAAATAGCAAGGGAAAGAAATCACTGGTGGGAGTAGTATATAGGCCCCCTAACAGTAGCTACACTGTATAAAAATGTATAAAACGCTGTAAGGCCACAGCTGGAGTATTGTGCGCAGTTCTGGTCACCACATTATAGGAAGGACGTAATTGCTCTGGAGAGAGTGCAGAGAAGATTTACAAGAGTGTTGCCAGGGCTTGAAAATTGCAGCCACGAGGAGAGATTGGATAGGCTGGAGTTGTTTTCCTTGGAGCAGAGGAGGTTGAGGGGAGACTTGATTGAAACATAGAAAATAGGAGCAAGGGTAGGCCATTCAGCCCTTCGGGCCTGCTCCGCCATTCAAAATGATCATGGCTGATTGTCTAACTCAGTACCTGGTTCCCGCTTTTTCCCCATATCCCTTGATCCCTTCAGCATTAAGAAATATATCTATCTCCTTCTTGAATACATCTATTGACTTGGCCTCCACTGCCTTCTGTGGTAGAGAATTCCACAGGTTCACCACCCTCTGAGTGAAGAATTTTGAGGTGCACAAAATTATGAGGGGCCTAGATAGAATAGACAGGAAGTACCTGTTTCCCCTAGCGGAGAGTTCAAGAACTAGAGGACATAGATTTAAGCTGATTGGCGGAAGGATTAGAGGGGACATGGGGAAAAACTTTTTTACCCAGAGGGTGGTGAGTGTATGGAATTCACTGCCCGAATTGGTGGTAGAGGCAAGGACCCTCAACTCTTTTGAAAAGTACCTGGACCTGCACCTAAATTGCTGTAAGCTGCAGGGCTACGGACCGGGTGCTGGAAGGTGGGATTAGAATGGGCACCTGGTTGTTCTTTGAGCCGGCGCGGACACGATGGGCCGAATGGCCCCCCCCCCTTCTGTTCTGTATCTCTTCTATGGTTCTGTGTAGGGCGAAATATAAATCAGGAAATAAGGGGGGCTTGTAAAAAAGGTAACGCAATAATCATGGGCGATTTTAACTTTCACATAGATTGGACAAATCAAATTGGCAAAAATAGCCCTGAGGACGAGTTCATAGAGTGTATAAGGGACTGTTTCTTAGACCAATACGTCAGGGAACCAACCAGAGAACAGGCCATTTTGGGTCTGATAATGGGTAATGAAACAAGATTAATTAATGATCTCAAAGTAAAGGATCCCTTGGGAAGCAGTGATCATAACATGATAGAATTTCACATCCAGTTTGAGAGCGAGGATCTTGGGTCTGAAACTACTGTATTAAACTTAACTCAGGGCAATTATTCAGGAATGAGGGCGGAATTGGCTAAAATGGACTGGGTAAACAGATTTGTGGTATGATGGTGGATAAGCAGTGGCAAACATTTAAAAAGATATTTTATGATTCGCAACAAAAATATATCCCTATGAGGAGGAAAGACTCCACAAAAAGGCTGAACTGACCATGGCTAACCATGGAAGTAAAGGATAGTATCAGGTTAAAAGAAAAAGCATACAACATGGCAACGATTACTGGTAAGCCCAAAGATTGGGAAAACTTTAAAAACCAGCAAAGGATGACTAAAAAATAATAAAGAGGGAGAAAATAAATTATGAGAGTAAACTAACAAGAAATATAAAAACTGACAGTAAAAGCTTCTACAAGTATATAAAAAGGAAGAGGGTAGCTAAAGGAAACATTGGTCCCTTAGAAGATGAGACTCGGGAAATAATAATGCAAAACAAGGAAATAGCAGAGGAATTGAACAGATATTTTGTATCTGTCTTCACAGTAGAAGACACTAATAACATACCAATAATACTAGAGAATCAAGGGGCAAAGGGGAGTGAGGAACTAAAAACAATCACTATCACTAGAGAAAAAGTACGAGGTAAACTAATGGGTCTAAAGGCTGGCAAGTCCCCTGGACCTGATGGCTTGCATCCGAGGGTCTTAAAGGAAGTGGCTACAGAGATAGTGGATGCATTGGTTGTAATCTTCCAGAATTCACTAGATTCTGGAAAGGTCCCAGCGGATTGGAAAACCATAAACGTAACACTCCTATTCAAGAAGGGAGTGAGACAGAAAGCAGGTAACTATAGACCAATGTACGGACTCGTCCAATACCAGGTTATAGTCCAACAGCTTTATTTGAAATGACAAGCTTTCGGAGCTTTGCTCCTTCGTTAGGTGAGTGAAGGGTTCCATAAAGGCACAGCATATATAGTCAGAGAACAATGCCTGGTGATTACAGATAACTGCCCGTTATCACACCTCGGCAGAGAGTTAATCACAGCAATCAAAGGAGTGGATGGTGTTCAGACAGGTTAGTCAGGGACACATTACATCCAAGAATACTGAATACACAAGGGGTCAGATAACAAAGACAGAGAGAGAGAGAGAGAGAATGACCAGTTGTATTCAAAACAGGTAACTTTTTTTCGCTGGTGGGGTTACATGTCGCGTGACATGAATCCAAGATCCCAGTTGAGGCCGTCCTCATGGGTGCGGAACTTGGCTATCAATTTCTGCTCGACGATTTTGCGTTGTGTGTGTCTCGAAGGCCGCCTTAGAGAACACTTACCCGAAGATCGGAGGCTGACTGTCCTTGACTGCTGAAGTGTTCCCCGACTAGGGGGGAGCCCTCCTTTCTGGCGATTGTTGTGCGGTGTCCGTTCATCCGTTGTCGCAGTGTCTGCATGGTCTCGCCGATGTACCATGCTCCGGGGAATCCATTCCTGCAATGTATGAGGTAGACAACGTTGGCCGAGTCACAGGAGTATGAACCATGCACCTGGTGGGTGGTGTCCTCTCGTGTGATGGTGGTATGTGTGTCGATGATCTGGCATGTCTTGCAGAGGTTGCCGTGGCAGGGTTGTGTGGTGTCGTGGACGCTGTTCTCCTGAAAGCTGGGTAATTTGCTGTGAACGATGGTCTGTTTGAGGTTAGGTGGCTGTTTGAAGGTGAGTAGTGGAAGCGTGGGGATGGCCTTAGCGAGGTGTTCGTCGTCATCGATGACATGTCGCAGGCTGCGAAGAACATGGCGTAGTTTCTCCGCTCCGGGGAAGTACTGGACGACGAAGGGTACTCTGTTGGTTGTGTCCCGTGTTTGTCTTCTGAGGAGGTCTATGCGATTTTTCGCTGTGGCCCGTCGGAACTGTCGATCAATGAGTTTGAGCATCATATCCTGTTCTTACGAGGGCGTCTTTCAGCGTCTGTAGGTGTCCATTGCGTTCCTCCTCGTCTGAGCAGATTCTGTGTATTCGCAGGGCCTGTCCATAGGGGATGGCCTCTTTGACGTGGTTAGGGTGGAAGCTGGAAAAGTGGAGCATCGTGAAGTTGTCCGTGGGCTTGCGGTAGAGTGAGGTGCTGAGGTGTCCGTCTTTGATGGAGATTCGTGTGTCCAAGAATGAAACCGATTCTGAGGAGTAGTCCATGGTGAGTTTGATGGTGGGATGGAATTTGTTGATGTTATCGTGTAGTCTCTTCAGTGATTCTTCGCCGTGGGTCCATAGGAAGAAAATGTCGTCGATGTATCTGGTGCATAGCGTTGGTTGGAGGTCCTGTGCAGTGAAGAAGTCGTGCTTGAACTTGTGCATGAAAATGTTGGCGTATTGGGGTGCGAATTTGGTCCCCATGGCTGTTCCATGTGTTTGGGTAAAGAACTGGTTGTCGAAGGTGAAGACATTGTGATCCAGGATGAAGCGGATGAGTTGTAGGATGGCGTCTGGAGATTGGCTATTGTTGGTGTTGAGTACTGAGGCTGTCGCAGCGATGCCGTCATCGTGGGGGATACTGGTGTAGAGTGCCGAGACGTCCATCGTGGTGAGAAGTGTTCCTGGTTCAACTGGTCCGTGGGTGCTGAGTTTTTGTAGGAAGTCTGTAGTGTCGCGACAGAAGCTGGGGGTTCCCTGTACGATGGGTTTCCGGATGCCCTCGACGTATCCAGAGAGGTTCTCACACAGGGTTCTGTTGCCTGATACGATAGGACGTCCGGGTGTGTTGGCTTTGTGTTATCTTTGGGAGGCAGTAGAAGTCTCCCACGCGGGGAGTACGTGGGATGAGAGCGCGTAGGATGCTTTGAAGGTCTGGATCGAAGGTCTTGATCAGTTTGTTGAGCTGGTGGGTGTGTTCTTTGGTCGGATCTGTGGGTAACCGTCTGAAGTGTTCCTGGTTGTCCAGTTGTCGGTATGCTTCTTTGCAATAGTCTGTTCTGTTCTGTATGACGATGGCTCCTCCTTTGTCCGCTGGTTTGATGACGATGTTGCGGTTGGTCTTGAGAGCGTCGATGGCGTTGCGTTGTGCTCGGGTGACATTCTGGACTGTCTTGTGAGTGCAGCTGATGAATCTGGCGTTATAAGAACATAAGAAATAGGAGCAGGAGTAGGCCAATCGGCCCCTCGAGCCTGCTCCGCCATTCAATAAGATCATGGCTGATCTGATCCTAACCTCAAATTTAAATTCATGTCCAATTTCCTGCCCGCTCCCCGTAACCCCTAATTCCCTTTACTTCTAGGAAACTGTCTATTTCTGTTTTAAATTTATTTAATGATGTAGCTTCCACAGCTTCCTGGGGCAGCAAATTCCATAGACCTACTACCCTCTGAGTGAAGAAGTTTCTCCTCATCTCAGTTTTGAAAGAGCAGCCCCTTATTCTAAGATTATGCCCCCTAGTTCTAGTTGACGCATCTCCTGACAGCTTGAGCATACATGTCAAGCTTGGGGCAGCGTCCCTCCGGAGGAGTCCAATTTGACTCTTTTTTCTTCGGTTGCTGTACCGCGGATCCCTCTGTCTGCTGTTCCGGATCGTTGATCGTCTCATTGGGTTCGCTGCTGAAATCTTGGGATTTGTGGAAGAATTTGCGGAGCCTCATTCTCCTGATGAATTCCTCTGTGTCCGCCGCAAGACCGATGGGGTCCATTTTGGTGGTGGGGCAGAAATTGAGCCCTCGGCTGAGAACTTCGATTTCGTGTGGTTGAAAGGTGTGGGCGGACAAATTGACGATGGACTTCCCTGTGGTTGCAACCGTGGTACCGGGTGAGGCTTGGTTGATGCTGGTGGTGATGCTGAGTTTCTCAAGCTTCCTGCTCTTGGTTTTCATGTCGGCAGCGTAGTTCCGTTGCCTCGTCTGTTTGGTGGTGTCTCGTAGCTGGTCTGCTGTGTCCTGAGTACAGGTTGAGAGTATGGACTCTATCTTGGTTTCGAGGTTGCGGCGTCTGCTGTAGAGTTGGTGTACCACATCATAACTAGACCAGTTAGCCTAACATCTGTCATTGGGAAAATGCTAGAATCCATTATTAAGGAAGTAGTAGCAGGACATTTGGAGACTCATAATACAATCAAGGAGAGTCAACATGGTTTTATGAAGGGGAAATCATGTCTGACAAATTTATTAGAGTTCTTTGAGGAAGTAATGGGCAGGGTGGATAAAGGGGAACCAATGGATGCAGTATATTTGGATTTCCAAAAGGCATTCGATAAGGTGCCACATAAAAGATTACAGCACAAGATAAGAGCTCATGGTGTTGGGGGTAATATACTGGCATGGATAGAGGATTGGCTAACAAACAGAAAACAAAGAGTCGGGATAAAAGGGTCATTGTCAAAATGGCAATCTGTAACTAGTGGGGTGTCGCAGGGCTCAGTGCTGGGACCTCAACAATATGTATCAATGACTTGGATGAAGGAACAGAGTGTCTTGTGGCCAAATTTGCTGATGATACAAAGATAGGTGGAAAAGCAAATTGCAATGAGATATTGACAGGTTAAGCGAATGGGCAAAAATTTAGCAGATGGAATATAATGTGGGCAAATGTGAAGTCATCCACTTTGGGAGGAAAAATAAAAAAGCAAAATACTATTTGAATGGAGAAATACTACAAAATGCTGCGGTACAGAGGGATCTGGGTGTCCTCGTACATGAAACACAAAAAGTCAACATACAGGTGCAGCAGGTAATCCGGAAGGCAAACGGAATATTGGCCTTTATTTCTAGGGGGATGGTGTATAAAAGCAGGGAAGTCATGCTACAAGTGTACAGGGTGCTGGTGAGTCCACACCTGGAGTACTGCATACAGTTGCCCTTATTTAAGGAAGGACATACTTGCATTGGAGGCAATTCAGAGAAGGTTCACTCGGTTGATTCCGGGTATGGAAGGGTTGTCTTATGAGGAAAGATTGAACAGGTTGGGTCTGTACTCACTGGAGTTTAGAAGAATGAGAGGAGATCTTATTGAAAGATATAAGATTCTGAGGGGACTCGATAGGGTAGATGCTGAGAGGATGTTACCCCTCATGGGGGAATCTAAAACTAGGGGACATAGTCTCAATAAGGGGTTGCCCGTTTAAGACGGAAATGAGGAGGAATTTCTTCTCCCAGAGGGTCGTGAATCTTTGGAATTATTTACCCCAAAAAGCTGTGGAGGCCGAGTCATTGAATACATTCAAGGCTGAGTTAGACTAATTTTTGGTCAGCAAGGGTGTCAATGGATATGGGGAAAGGCCGGGAAAGTGGAGTTGAGGTAAAAATCAGATCAGCCATGATCTCACCAAATGGCGGAGCAGGCTCGAGGGGCCGAATGGCCTACTCCTGCTCCTATCTCTTATGGTCTTAAACTCTGCTGCCCGTATCCTAACTCACACCAAGTCCTGTTCTCCCATCACCCCTGTGCTCGCCTTGATTTTAAAATTCTCATCCTTGTTTTCAAATCCCTCCATGGCCTTGCCCCTGCCTATCTCTGTAGCCTCCTCCAGCCCCTACAACCCTCCGAGATCTCTGCGCACCTCCAATTCTGGCCTCTTGCGCATCCCCGATTTTAATCGCTCCACCATTGGCGGCCATGTCTTCAGCTGCCTAAGCTCTGGAATTCCCTCCGTAAACCTCTCTGCCTTTCTCTCCTCCTTTAAGACCCTCCTTAAAACCTATTTATTTGACCAAGCTTTTGGTCACCTGTCCTAATACCTCCTTATGTGGCTCGGGGTCATATTTCGTTTGATAACGCTCTTGCGAAGTGTCTTGGGACGTTTTGCCACGTTATAGGCGCTATGTAAATAAAAGTTGTTGTTGTTGTTGGGATGGGTTGTCAGTGCATTAGATACAGTGTCTTTTCCCTCTCTGGGACCAGGTCTCACAGTGTGTTAGATACACTGTCCTTTCCCCCTCTGGGACTGGGTGTCACAGTGTGTTAGATACAGTGTCTTTTCCCTCTCTGGGACAGGGTCTCACATTGTGTTAGATACACTGTCCTATCCCCCTCTGGGACTGGGTGTCACAGTGTGTTAGACACACTGTCCTTTCCCCTCTGTCATGGTATCACAGTGTGTTATATACACTGTCCTTTGCCCTCTGTCTGGGTGTCACAGTGCATTAGATGCACTGTCCTTTCCCCTCTGGGACCCCTTGTAAATACTTACATCCTCCGAAGGACTTGTTGCAGATACTGACACACTCCCCCTGCAAAAATTGACACTCCCGGAACTCCCTGTAAATACTGACACACTTCCGGGGATACCCTGTAACTACTGACACACTCCCGGGGACCCCCTGTAAATACTGACACACTCCCGGGGACACCCTGTAAATACTGACACACTTCCGGGGACCTCTTGTAAATACTGACACACTCCCGGGAACCTCTTGTAAATACTGACATGCTCCCGGGGACCCCCTGTAAATACTGAAACACTCCCGGGGACCCCCTGTAAATACTGACACACTCACGGGGACCTCCTGTAAATACTGACACACTCCCGGGGACCTCCTGTAAATACTGATGCATTCTTGGGACGCCATGTAAATACTGACACACTCCCACGAACCCCGTGTAAGCACTGACACACTCCCAGGGATCATCGAGTCTGTTCCACCATTTGATCTGATCATGGTCGATCTGTACATAGGATCAGGAGGCCATTCATCCCCTCAAGCCTGTTCTGCCATTAAATGAGATCATTGCCGATCTGTACCACAACTCCATTAACCTGCCTTTACTCCGTGTCCCTTGATACCCAAAAGGATCAAAGTGGTGAGTCAGCAGTTAGAACTGGGCACGTTGATGGGGTGTTACCAGAACCTGTTAAAGGTCCCGATGTTATGGGGGGCTTATTTGGGTGTCCTATTTGCGATCTCGGTGACTCCCAAATGATGACGGTTTTAACTCTCGACGTTCCCTTTTTTCAGTCAGCCTCATTTCACCGGGAACACTCCAAAAGGTGGAGGTGGCCCTGATCGGGCACAGGACGTGTAACCGGCTGTACCAAGCTGGAATGACCATTGGTTCCAGCAAGCTCAACATCATCAACTCGATGCTGTGTGCCGGCGTCCCAGAAGGCAAGAAGGGCACCTGTGAGGTGAGATGAGAGCGAGGGTGGACGGGGGGGAACATGGGGACAGAATCGATCCTTCGACGGGACTCACCAAGGCCTCAGAGAGGCCAGGATGGAATCGGAAACTGGAAGGGGTGCTATTCTGAGGTTAAAGCACTTTGGCAGGGGAGTGTAGGGGGAGTTCTACTCTATCTAATTTGTGCTGTACCTGACGCTGGGAGTGTTTGATGGGACAGTGTAGAGGGAGCTTTACTCTGTATCTAACCCTGTACCTGACCCTGGGAGTGTTTGATGGGACAGTGTAGAGGGAGCTTTACTCTGTATCTAACCCTGTACCTGCCCTGGGAGTGTTTGATGGGACAGTGTAGAGGGAGCTTTACTCTGTATCTAACCCTGTACCTGCCCTGGGAGTGTTTGATGGGACTGTGTAGAGGGAGCTTTTCTCTGTATCTAACCCATGCTGTACCTGCCCTGGGCGTGTTTGATGGGACAGGGTAGAGGGAGCTTTACTCTGTATCTAACCCTGTACCTGCCCTGGGAGTATTTGATGGGACAGTGTAGAGGGAGCTTTACTCTGTATCTAACCCTGTACCTGCCCTGGGAGTGTTTGATGGGACTGTGTCGAGGGAGCTTTTCTCTGTATCTAACCCATGCTGTACCTGCCCTGGGCGTGTTTGATGGGACAGGGTAGAGGGAGCTTTACTCTGTATCTAACCCTGTACCTGCCCTGGGAGTATTTGATGGGACAGTGTAGAGGGAGCTTTACTCTGTATCTAACCCTGTACCTGCCCTGGGAGTATTTGATGGGACAGTGTGGAGGGAGCTTTACTCTGTATCTAACCCTGTACCTGCCCCTGGGAGTGTTTGATGGGACAGTGTAGAGGGAGCTTTACTCTGTATCTAACCCTGTACCTGACCCTGGGAGTGTTTGATGGGACAGTGTAGAGGGAGCTTTACTCTCTATCTAATCCGTGCTGTACCTGCCCTGGGAGTGTTTTTTGGGATTATAATTTTGATTTCTGTTGTTTGTTTGATGAACAGGGAGATATGGGCGGGCCTCTGGCCTACTTGAACGAGGGTACCTGGGTGCAGGTTGGCATCGTCAGCTTCAGTGAGGGTTGTGCGAAAAATTATCGGCCCGGCGTCTACACAGCAGTCGCCCCCTTCCAGGAATGGATCAATGCGACAGTCTCCGGGCTCCAGTTCATGGCTCCGACATTGGCGTTGCGGCTCTCACCGGAAGGTTGCCTGAACAGTGTGCCAGGAGGCATCGGGGGGCTCCTACTCCATGCGGGCAGCATCTTCTCCCTCCTCCTCTGCGGCATCTTGCTGAACGATTAGATGCCGGGCAGAACTGAAGGGGTGTGGGGTGAGGGAATAATCCGGGAGTAGAGGAAATTTAGCTGAATTTTATACCCAACGCCAAAAATCAAAACCGATTCGCGAACCTGCGCTGAACCCGTCAAGGGGGGGATCGTGGTATGAAAACGCACAGAGCCAGAATGTCTGCAGTCTCCTCCAACCAGCGTTGTCCAGTAGGAAATGGCTGACCAGCCACGAGTGTAAACACGGGAACACCGTTTTTGGCCACAAACGCCCACTAATTTAATGCCTTACTCGCAACACGGGTGAATGTGCTTGGAGTGTGTAAATGTACTTCAAAGATCTACCGCGACTCGGTGACCAATGAAGGAAAGCAGATACAGCGATCAAAAAACACACTTGCTTTTCCACACACAAAAGGGTTAAAATTCGCACACATATGACTTGCGAGTGCAAGTATTGAGATCACAAGCCCAACAATAGTGTCTGTTTCCCATTTTCTATTCACTGATCGGAAATGCAATGAGCCACATCTGGATTCTCAAGTCACCACATGTGACTCGTGGCTAATGTATTGGACAGCACTGCCTTTTCTGACCTTTGACCCTCGGGGCGTTTTACTACGTAAAGGCACTATAGAAATGCAAGTTGTTATTGTCGTTGTTTATTTAGACTTCGTAATCTCAAAGTGATAAAGCAGCAGAATAATTTTCCTGTCCTCGCTGCACATTGCACTCTCTTGACACATTTTGCTTATATCAATAAATACGCTGATTGACTGTCCAATCTGCTTTGCTCCGTTTGGCTTGTGTGAGACGCACCCTGTTAGAGCCCTGTGCACCTGGAGGACCCAAGGTTTGATTCCCTGGTCGGCACTGAATGTTCGCAGGAGTAGACCGGGTTCCTATGAATCGGGGTCAAAACACCTTCTTCAGAACTTATTTCTTACACAGTCAAAAAGAGGTTCGGATGAAACAGCCTTTCGTAGACTTCCCAGTGCAAAGTTTGGACCTGGGTGTTACATCAAGTTACATCGAAACTACAGCACAGAAACAGGTCATTCGGCCCAACTGGTCTATGCCAGCATTTATGCTCCACACAAGCCTCCTCCCTCCCTACTTCAGCTAACCGTATCAGGATAACCTTCTATGCCTTTCTCCCCCATGTGCTTATCCAGCTTCTCCTTAAATGCATCTATGCTATTTGCCCTCAACTACTCCTTGTGGTAGCACGTTCCACATTCTTACCACTCTTTGGGTACAGAAGTTTCTCCTGAATTGCCTATTGGATTTATTAGTGTCTATCTTATATTTATGACCTCAAGTGGAAACATTGTCTCCACATCTACCCAATCAAACCCTATTATTATCTTAAAGACCTTTATCAGGTCACCCCTCAGCCTTCTCTTTTCCAGAGAAAAGAGCTCCAGCCTTTTCAGCCTTTCCCGATAAGGATATCCTCTCAGATCTGGTATCATCCTTGTGAATCTTTTTTGCACCCTCTCCAATGCCTCTACATCCTTTCTATAATATGGAGACCAGAACTGTGCACAAGTGTGGTGTAACCAAGATTGTGTACAAGTTTAACATAACTTCTTTACTTTTCAATTCTATCCCTCTAGAAATGAACCCCAGTGCTTGATTTGCCTTTTTTATGGCCTTATTAACCTGCGTCGCTAGATTTGTGATTTCTGTATCTGTAACCGAGGTCCCTTTGCTCCTCGATCCCGTTTAGACTCTTATTATCCAAGTATTATATGGCCCCCTTATTCTTCCGACCAAAATCACACTTATCTATATTGAAATTCACTTGCCAATTACACGCCCATTCTGCTAGTTTATTAATGTCCTCTTGCATTTTGACACATTCTTCCTTTGTATTAACTACACCCCCCAATTTGGTGTCGTCCTCAAATTTTGAAATTGTACTTCCGATTCCCAAATCCAAATCATTAATGTAAAAAGATTTACTAGAATGGTTCCAGGGATGAGGGAATTCAGATACGTAGATGGACTGGAGAAGCTGGGGTTGTTCTCCTAACAGCAGAACAACAGAAGGTTAAGAGGAGATTTGATAGAAGTGTTCAAAATCATGAAGGGTTTAGATAAAGTGAATAAAGAGAAACTGTTCCCATTGGCCAGAGGACATAGAATTAAAGTGATTGGCAAAAGAACCAAAGACGACATGAGGAAAAACTTTTTTACGCAGCAAGTAGTTATGATCTGGAATGCACTGCCTGAAAGGGTGGTGGAAGCAGATTCAATCATGGCTTTCAAAAAGGAATTGGATAAATTTTTGAAGGGAAAAAATTTGCAGGGCTATAGGGAAAAAGCGGGGGATGGGGACTGAGACTAACTAGATTGCTCTTACGAAGAGCTGGCACGTGCTCCATGGGCCGAATGGCCTCCTTCTGTGCTGTAACCATTCTATGATTCTATGAAATTATAAACAACAGTGGTCCCAGTACCGATCCTTGTGCAAAACCACTTCCCACCTTTTGCCAGTCTGAGTAGCTACCCTTAACCCCTATTCTCCCTTTTCTATTTAGTAGCCAGCTTGCTATCCATTCTGTCACCTGTCCCCTGACTCCACATGCTCTGATGTTAACCATGAATCTACAATGCGGTACTTTATCAAAGGCCCTTTGAAAATCCAAATATATTACATCTACTACGTTACCCTTGTCTACTCTTCCTGTTACTTCTTAAAAGAATTCAATAAGGTTGGTCAAGCATGACTTTCCCTTCTGAAATCCGTGCTGACTATTCTTTATTATATTTTTGTTCTCTAGATATCCTTCTATTGAGTAAATAGAACATCTTTGAGTAAAGATTCCTTTATCTTACCTATCACCGACGTTAAGCTAGCTGGTCTATAGTTCCCAAGACTTGTTCCATCTCCCTTTTCAAATATAGGAATTACATTAGCTGTCCGCCAGTCCTCTGGCACTATTCTCTTTTCCAATGAACTTTTATATATATGTAATAGTGCCTCTGCTATCTCCTCCCTAACTTCTTTTAATATTCGCAGATGCAATCCACCTGGACCAGGGTTTTATCCTCCCTTGGTTTGATTAGTTTATCAATTATCTCACCCAGTTCTTTCTAAAATGCTTTAATATCTTTTTCAACCTCTTCTTCCAATGCCCTGTCCACCATGTTAGTCTCCCTGGTAAATACATTTTGCAGGTAAATACAGGTAATGCATTTGGGGAGGGCAAACAAGGCAAGGGAGTACACAATAAATGGGAGGATACTGAGACGGGCAGAGGAACAAAGGGACCTTAGAGTGCATGTCCACAGATCCCTGAAGGTAGCAGGACAGGTAGATAAGGTGGTTAAAAAGGCATACGGGATACTTTCCTTCATTAGCCGAGGCATAGAATATAAGAGCAGGGAGGTTATGCTAGAACTTTATAAAACATTGGTTAGGCCACAGCTTGAGTACTGCATACAGTTCTGGTCACCACATTACAGGAAAGATGTGATTGCAGTAGAGAGGGTACAGAGGAGATTTACGAGGATGTTGCCAGGGCTGGAGAATTTTAGCTACGAGAAAAGATTGGATAGGCTGGGGTTGTTTTCTTTGGAACAAAGGAGGCTGAGGGGAGATTTAATTGAGGTATATAAAATCATGACGGGACTAGATAGAGTGGATAGGGAGGACCTATTTCCCTTAGCAGAGGGGTCAGTGACCGGGGGCATAGATTTAAAGTAATTGGTAGAAGGATTAGAGGGGAGCTGAGGAGAAATGTTTTCACCCAGAGGGTGGTGGGAGTCTGGAACTCACTGCCTGAAAGGGTGGGAGAGGCAGAAACCCTCAACTCATTTAAAAACTATTTGGATGCGCACTTGAAGTGCCGTAACCTACAGGGCGACGGACCAAGTGCTGGAAAGTGGGATTAAGCTGGGTAGCTCTTCTTCAGCCGGCAGGGACATGATGGGCCAAATGGCCTCCTTCCGTGCCGTAACTTTCTATGATTCTAATACGGAGTCAAAATAGCCGCAAGGAGCTACGGCTGCTGCTTCGCTGGAGGAGTAAACTGTGCCGCCACCTCGTCAAGGAACTGAAGGAGCAGGCGAAGGAACCGGACGGCCAGATCACGTGAGTCCTCGTGGCCGCCCCCGGCTCCCGCCGAGAAGGGCGGCCGAGGGTTTCGGCGGTGGTTCTTTGAAACCCAAGCCGGCAGGCGGAGGGACGCGGTGCAGACAGGAGGGTGGTGGGGGCAGATAGAGGAATGCAGGTACCGGTTACAAACCGTGGTCTAATTTAAACGATTCTGCGCTGGGGGCAGAGTGGTAGGAAGAACGAGGAGAGGCAATATAAACTCGAGGGTGGTTGTAGAGGGTTGTTTTTCAAACTGGAGGCCTGTGACCAGCGGTGTGCCTTAGGGATCGGTGCTGGGTCCGCTGTTATTTGTTATTTATATTAATGATTTGGATGAGAATTTAGGAGGCATGGTTAGTAAGTTTGCAGATGAGACCAAGATTGGTGGCATTGTGGACAGTGAAGAAGGTTATCGAGGATTGCAACAGGATCTTGATAAATTGGGCCAGTGGGCCGATGAATGGCGGACGGAGTTTAATTTAGATAAATGTGAGGTGATGCATTTTGGTAGATCGAATCGGGCCAGGACCTACTCCGTTAATGGTAGGGCGTTGGGGAGAGTTATAGAACAAAGAGATCTAGGAGTACAGGTTCATAGCTCCTTGAAAGTGGAGTCACAGGTGGATAGGGTGGTGAAGAAGGCATTCAGCATGCTTGGTTTCATTGGTCAGAACATAGAATACAGGAGTTGGGATGTCTTGTTGAAGTTGTACAAGACATTAGTAAGGCCACACTTGGAATACTGTGTACAGTTCTGGTTACCCTATTATAGAAAGGATATTATTAAACTAGAAAGAGTGCAGAAAAGATTTACTAGGATGCTACCGGGACTTGATGGTTTGACTTATAGGGAGAGGTTAGATAGACTGGGACTTTTTTCCCTGGAGAGTAGGAGGCTTAGGGGTGATCTTATAGAAGTCTATAAAATAATGAGGGGCATAGATAAGGTAGATAGTCAAAATCTTTTCCCAAAGGTAGGGGAGTCTATAATGAGGGGGCATAGATTTAAGGTGAGAGGGGAGAGATACAAAAGGGTCCAGAGGGGCAATTTTTTCACTCAAAGGGTGGTGAGTGTCTGGAACGAGCTGCCAGAGGCAGTAGTAGAGGCGGGTACAATTTTGTCTTTTAAAAAGCATTTGGACAGTTACATGGGTAAGATGGGTATAGAGGGATATGGGCCAAGTGCAGGCAACTGGGACTAGCTTAGTGGTATAAACTGGGCGACATGGACATGTTGGGCTGAAGGGCCTGTTTCCATGTTGTAACTTCTATGATTCTATAACGGGAACCTGGGAGCTGGATAGTCCTCTAGATTTACATTAGGGAGGCAGAATAACTCGTTGCTTTAAATGCAGAAGCCATTTTGTGCACAGCAGGATCCCACAAACACCACCAATGAGACAAATGCCCCATTTAATCCTACTTGTGGGTTGAGAGAGTAATATTGTCCCGGACACTGGGGAGAACTCCCCTGCTCTTCTTCCGATAGTATCCGTGGGACCTTTTACGTCCACCCGAGAGGGCAGTCAGGGCCCTCAGTTTAACATCTCATCCGAAGGGATGGTACCTCCGACACTGCAGCACTCCCTCTGTACTGGACTGGATTACAGTGTTGGACTGGATTAAGGGGTTCTTTATTCTTCCCCCCTCCCCTGCTCCTGCCTCCCCTCACCGCCCTGTGCTCCTGCTTAACCCGCGCTCCTGATTGCTCTCGTGTTCCTGCCACCCCCTGCTCCTGCCTCCCCTCCCTCTCTCCTGTCTACTCTCTCCCTGTTCCTGCCTCCTCCCCTCTCCAGCCTACCCTCCCCTCTCCTCTCCCCTGCTCCTGCCACCCCTCCCCCCAGCTCCTGCCTCCCCTCCGCCCCATTCCTTCCTCCC
The DNA here is from genome assembly GCF_035084215.1 of Heptranchias perlo. Taxonomy (NCBI): domain Eukaryota; kingdom Metazoa; phylum Chordata; class Chondrichthyes; order Hexanchiformes; family Hexanchidae; genus Heptranchias; species Heptranchias perlo. The sequence continues at coordinate 41,653 of NW_027139249.1, forward strand.
CCCGCTTCTGCCTCCACTCCCCTGCTCCTGCCTCCCACTGCTGCCACCCCAGTTCCTGCCTCCAGTCCCCCCCAGCTCCTGCTTCCCCTCCCCTTCCCTCTCCTGCCACCCCTCCCCCTGCTCCTGCCTCCCCTCCCTCTCTCCTCTCCCCCTGCTCCTGCCTCCCCTCCCTCTCTCCTCTCCCCCTGCTCCTGCCTCCACTCCCTCTCTCCTCTCTCCCTGCTCCTGCCTCCCCTCCCTCTCTCCTCTCCCCCTGCTCCTGCCTCCCCTCCCTCTCTCCTCTCCCCCTGCTCCTGCCTCCCCTCCCTCTCTCCTCTCCCCCTGCTCCTGCCTCCCCTCCCTCTGCTCCTGCCTCCCTTCCCTCTCTCCTCTCCCCCTGCTCCTGCCTCCCCTCCTGCTCCTGCCTCCCCTCCCTCTCTCCTCTCCCCCTGCTCCTGCCTCGCCTCCCCTCCCTCTCTCCCCTCCCTCTCTTCTGCCTCCCCTCCCTCTCTCCTGCCTCCCCTCCCTCTCTCCTGCCTCCTCTCCCCCTGGTCCTGCCTCCCCTCCCTCTCTCCTGCCTCCTCTCCCCCTGGTCCTGCCTCCCCTCCCTCTCTCCTGTCTCCTGCCTCCTCTCCCCCTGGTCCTCGCTCTCTCCTCCCTCTCTCCTGACTCCTCTCCCCCTAGCTCCTGCGACCCCCCCTATTCCTGCCTCCCCCCCTGTGCTCCTTCTTACCCCAGACTCCACCCCTCCGGACTCTGTTCCCCCCCCGAACCCACATTCTGTTCCCCTTCCCGGCCCACGTCTGCTCCCCCAGAACATTGCGCACGCGACAGAATAGCGGTATACTGCGCATGCGCCAGAACGGCCGGATTCCCGCGCATGCGCGGCGAGGGTCGGAGCCCCACGTGTTGGCGCGTTCCCGGTCACGAGCCGCGGCTTTTTGAACGGCTCGGGGTTTTCCCGCTCTTTCTAACGGCTGCCGCGCGGCTCCTTTTAAACGGCTCGGGGTTTTCCCGCTCGGTTCATTTTTTACAAAGTGAAACGTCCCCGAGGAGAAAAATCTGAGACCCCCCGAGTGAGATGAGGAGACATCAGGAGAGGTGATAAAAAGAGAGAAAAGAGAGAGAGAGTGAGAGAGAGAGTGAGGGGAGAGAGAGAGGGGGAGAGAGAGAGAGAGAGGGGGAGAGAGAGAGGGAAAGAGGGAGAGAGAGAGAGGGAAAGAGGGAGAGAGAGAGAGGGGGGAGAGAGAGGGGGGAGAGAGAGGGAGGGGGGAGGGGGAGAGGGAGAGAGCGTGATAGAGGGAGAGAGAGAGAGGGGGGAGAGAGGGAGAGGGGGAGAGAGGCAGGGAGATAGAGAGAGACGGGTGGAGAGAGGGAGGGGGGGAGGGACGGAGAGAGAGACAGGGAGGGAGAGGGGGTGGGGAGAGATTGAGAGAGAGAGACATCAGAGTGAAGGAGAAAGAGGGAGAGACAGAGGGAGGGAGCGAGAGAGATGGGGTGAGACGGAGATGGGGAGAGAGAGGGTGAGGGAGAGAATGAGAGAGAGAGGGGGCGATTGAATGGGGGGTAGGGAGAGAGAGGGAGAGGGGAGGGAGTGAGAGAGCGAGAGGGGTGGGAGGGAGAGAGCGAGTGGGAGACGGAATGAGAGGGAGAGAGAGAGGGGATGGTGAGAGAGATGGAGGGAGAGAGGGAGGGCGAGAGAGAGAGACGGAGAGTGAGACAGAAGGAGAGAAAGAAAGGGGGAGAGAGAGACTGAGAGATAGAGAGACAGAATGAGGGAGTGAGAAAGGTTGGGAGGCAGAGATAGAGAAGGAGAGGGAAAGAGAAGGGGGTGAGAGAGAGAGGAGAGGGGGAGAGAGATATGGGGGGTGAGAGAGAGGGAGAGAGAGACGAGAATGAGACCGAAGGAGAGAAAGAAAGGGGGGAGAGAGAGACTGAGAGTGGGTATAGAGAGAGAGAGACAGAGTGAGGGAGTGAGAGAGGTAGGGAGGCAGAGATAGAGAAGGAGAGGGAAAGAGAGAAGGGGGGGAGAGAGAGAGAAGGAGAGGGGGAGAGAGAGAGGTGGGTGAGAGACAGAGAGAGAGAGGGTGGGAGGGAGGGAGGCGGAGAGGTTTCGGGAGGGAATTCCAGAGCTTGGGGCCCAAGCGGCTGAAGGCACGGCCGCCAATGTTGGAGCGAAGGGAGAGGGGGATGGACAAGACGCCCGAATTGGATGAGCGCAGAGATCTCGGAGGGTTATCGGGGCTGGAGGAGGTTACAGAGATAGGGAGGGGCGAGGGGCCATGGAGGGATTTGAACTTGAGGATGGAGAATTTTAAAATCAAGGCATTCCTGGACTGGGAGTTAATTTAGGTTAATATGCAGGTGCAGGCAATTAGGAAGGCAAATGGTATGTTGGCCGTTATTGCAAGGCGGTTGGAGTACAAGAGTAAGGAAGTCTTACTACAATTGTACAGGGTTTTGGTGAGACCACAGCTGGAGTACCGTGCACAGTTTTGGTCTCCTTATCCAAGGAAGGATATACTTGCTTTAGAGGCGGTGCAAATTGATTCCTGGGATTCGAGGGTTGTCCTATATGGAGAGATTGAGTAAAATGGGCCTAAACTCTTTGGAGTTTAGAAGAATGAGAAGTGATCTCATTGAAACATATAAGATTCTGAGGCGGCTTGACAGGGTAGATGCTGAGAGGATGTTTCCCCTAGCTGGAGAATCTAGAACTAGGGGGCATAGTCTCTGGATAAGGGGTCGGCCATTTAAGACTGAGATGAGGAGGAATTTCTTCACTCAGAGGGTTGTGAATATTTGGAATTCTCTACCCCAGAGGGCTGTGGATGCTCAGTCGTTGAGTATATTCAAGGCTGAGAGCGATAGATTTCTGGACTCTAGGGGAATCAAGGGATATGGGGATCGGGCGGGAAAGTGGAGTTGAGGTTGAAAATCAGCCATGATCTTATTGAATGACGGAATAGGCTTGAGGGGCCATATGGCCTACTCCTGCTCCTATTTCTGACGTAGGTCAGCGAGCACAGGGAGGGGTGATGGGTGAATGGGACTTGATGCGAGTTAGGACACGGGACAGCAGATGAGCTGATGGTTACAGAGGGTCGAAGGTGGGAATCTGGCCGGGAGAACATTGGAATGGTAACATAGTAAAAAGGTCCCAGGGCGTTTCGCAGGACCGTAATCTGTCACCAAGCCATGTGAGGAGATATTAGCGCAGGTAACTAAAACCTCAGTCAAAGAGGTGGGTTTTAAGGGCTGTCTTAAATGAGGAGAGAGAGGCAGAGAGGTTTCAGGAGGGAATTCCAGAGCTTTCACGTGCCTGACATGAGCCATTTGGGAGAATCCCCCCTTCCAGGAACCACAACTAAGCAGACTTGGTATAACTTTTTTCAGGTGTGTATAGAGCAGCCGACACAGAAACTGAAGTATCATCATGCAATGAAAACAGGCACATCTCTCACTTCCTTTAACTGCGTCAGGTGCCTCACAAGTGTGATTTTTTTCCAAGTTATAGTATCGTTGATTTCTATCTGGTTTTGCTCCTCTTACCTGCTGCTCCCCCGGTTCCCCTGTCTACATTCCACGGGAACAAAAAAAGCTTGATTTAAGCGTCAGGATTGAGAGGGAACTCGGCGTTGACAGTATGAAGCTCTCACTCGGTCTGATAGCGACGATCTTCGTGAGCTGTAAGTTTTTGATTATTCCCCCAGGGACAGGGCGAGGAGTTTGGTGTTCTTCCCTCCCTCCATATTTTCTTCAGGAGAGGAGGGAGAGAGAGAGTGGAGGCGGAAGGGAAATGGTGAAAGGACATAGGAACAGGAGGAGGCCATTCAGCCCCTCGAGCCTGTTCCGCCATTCAATGAGATCGTTTCCAATCTGTAACCTAACTCCATGCACTCTCCTTGGCTCCATATCCCTTAATACCTTTGGCTAGCAAAAATCTACCGATCTCAGATTTAAAATTATTAACTCAGCTAGCATCTATTGCTTTTTGTGGGAGGGAGTTCCATAATTCTAACATCGTTTACATGAAAAAGTGTTTCCTAACTTCTCTCCTGAATGGCCTTGCTCTGCTTTTAAGGTTATGTCCCCTTGTCCTGGACTCCCCCGCCAGCGGAAAAAAATTAAGAACAAAAGAAATAGGAGCAGGAGTAGGCCATAGGGCCCCTCGGGCCTGCTCCGCCATTCAATAAAATCGTGGCTTGCCTTCGATCTCAACTCCACTTTCCGCCTGATCCCCATATCCCTTGATTCTCTTAGAGTCCAAAAATCAATCTATCTCAGCCTTGAACATGTTCAAAAACTCAGCATCCACAGCCTGCTGGGGTAGAGAATTCCAAAGATTCACAACCCTCTGAGTGAAGAAATTTCGCCTCATCTCAGTCTTAATTCTGTCTATCTATCCTATCAATTCCATTCAAAATCCTAAAAATCTCAATCAAATCACCCCATAACCTTTTATATTCCAGGGGATACAAGCTTAGTTTATGTAATGTCTCCTCATAACCTTGGAGCCCTGGTAACATTTTGGTGAATCTGCGCTGCACTCCTTCGAAGGTCACTATATCCTTTCTAAGCTGCGGTGCCCAGAACTGTACACAGTACTCCAGATGTGGTCTATCCAGGGCTTTGTATAGCTGTAGCAAAGCTTTCTCTGCCTCCCCCCCACCTTTGTATTCTAGCCTTCTTATAAAGGCTAACATTCCATTGGCCTTTTTGATTATCTTTTGTACCTGACTACTACATTTTAGTGATTTGTTTACATAGACAGCTAAATCCCTTTGCACCTCCACTGTTCCTTGCTTTTCACCATTTAAAAAAAATACTTGGATCTAGTCTTTTTTGGTCCAAAATGGATGACCTCACACTCACGAAAGAAGGCACAAAAAACCTCCCAGAAATACTAGAGAACCAAGGGTCTGGCGAGAATGAGGAACTGAAAGAAATTAGTATTAGTAAAAAAATAGTACCAGAGAAATTAATGGGACTGAAAGTCGATAAATCCCAAGAACTTGATGATCTACATTCCAGGGTTTTGAAAGAGGTGGCTGTAGAGATAGTGGATGCATTGGTTGTCATCTTCCAAAATTCTATAGATTCTGGAATGGTTCCTGCAGATTGGAGGGTAGCAAATGTAACCCCACTATTTAAGAAAGGAGGGAGAGAGAAAACAGGGAACTACAGACCTGTTAGCCTGACATCAGTAGTAGGGGAAATGCTAGAATCTATTGTAAAGGATGTGGTAACAGGACACTTAGAAAATATTAGGATTCGGCAGAGTCAACATGGATTTATGAAAGGGAAATAATGTTGACAAACCTATTGGAGTTCTTTGAGGATGTAACTAGTAGAATAGATAAGGGGGAACCAGTGAACGTGGTGTATTTGGATTTTCAGAAGGCTTTTGATAAGGTCCCACACAGGAGGTTGGTGAACAAAGTTGGGGGTAATATACTGGCATGGATTGAGAATTAGTTAACAGACAGAAAACAGAGAGTAGGAATAAATGGGTCTTTTTCAGGTTGGTAGACTGTGACTAGTGGGGTACCGCAGGGATCGGTGCTTGGGCCCCAGCTATTCACAATCTATATCAATGATTTGGATGAGGGGACCAAATGTAATATTTCCAAGTTTGCTGATGATACAAAACTAGGTGGGAATGTGAGCTGTGAGGAGGATAAAAAGAGGCTTCAAGGGGATATAGATAGGCTGAGTGAGAGGGCAAGAACATGGCAGATGGAATATAATGTGGAAAAATGTGAAGTTATCCACTTTGGTAGGAAAGACAGAAATGCAGAGTATTTTTTAAATGGTGAGAGATTGGGAAATGTTGATGTTCAAAGGGACCTGGGTGTTCTTGTACATGAGTCACTGAAAGCTAACATGCAGGTGCAGCAAGCAATTAGGAAGGCAAATGGTATGTTGGTCTTTATTACAAGAGGATTTGAGTACAGGAGTAAAGATGTCTTACTGCAATTATATAGGGCCTTGGTGAGACTGCACCTGGAGTATTGTGTACAATTTTGGTCTCCTTATCTAAGAAAGGATATACTTGCCATAGAGGGAGTGCAACGAAGGTTCACCAGACTGCTTCCTGGGATGCCGGGATAGTATGAGGAGAGACTGAGTAGACGATCTTGTTGAATGGCGGAGCAGGCTCGAGGGGCCGGATGGCTTACTCCTGCTCCTATTTCTTATGTTCTTATCTGTGTTGAAATCCATGTGCCACAGTTTTGCCCACTCACTTAATCTATCAATGTTTCCTTGTAATTTTATGCTCCCATCTACACTACTTGCTGTGCCAACTATCTTTGTGTCATCGGCAAACTTGGATATATGGCATCCTATTGTGTTATCTAAGTCAATAATAACTATGGTGAATATTTGATGCCCAAGTGCAGACCCCTGTGGGACGCCACTAGTCACTTCCTTCCAATTCGAGTACATACCCATTATCCCACCCTCTGTCTTCTACCGCCTAACCAATCTTAGCTAACAGTCTCTTATGTGGAATGAATGCCATCTGGAAGTCCATATAAACTATATCCATAGACATTCCCAAGTCTACTGCTATAGTTACTTCCTCAAAAAATTCAATTAGGTTCATTAGATATGACTTGCCCTTTACAAATCCATGTTGGCTCTCTAATCCTCCTGCTGATTACCACCTACCGCCCTCCCTCAGCTGATGAATCCAATACTCCTCCATGTTGAGCACCACTTGGAGGAAGCACTGAGGGTAGCAAGAGCACAGAATGTACTCTGTGTAGGGGACTTCAATGTCCATCACCAAGAGTGGCTCGGTAGCACCACTACTGACTGAGCTGGCCGAGTCCTGAAGGACATAGCTGCCAGACTGGGCCTGTGGCAGGTGGTGAGAGAACCAACACGAGGGAAAAACCTACTTGACCTCGTCCTCCCCACTCTACCTGTCACAGATACATCTATTCATGACAGTATTGGTAGGAGTGACCACCACACAGTCCTTGTGGAGACCAAGTCCTGTCTTCACTGTCCATCGTGTTGTGTGGCACTACCACTGTTCTTAATGGGATAGATTCAGAAGAGATCTATCAGCTCAAAAGTGGGCATCCATGAGGTGCTGTGGGCCATCAGCAGCAGCAGAATTGTATTCCACTACAATCTGTAACCTCATGGCCCGGCATATCCCTCACTCTACCATTTCCATCAAGCCAAGGGATCACCCCTGGTTCAGTGAGGAGTGTAGAAGAGCATGCCAGGAGCAGCACTTAAAAATGAGGTGCCAACCTGGTGAAGCTACAACACAGGACTACATGCATGTTAAACAGCGGAAGCAGCATGTCATAGACAAAGCTAAGCCATCCCGCAGCCAACGGATCAGATCAAAGCTCTGCAGTCCTGCCACATCCAGCCATGAATGGTGGTGGGCAATTAAACGACTAACAGGAGGAGGAGGCTCCGTGAACATCCCCATCCTCAATGATGGCAGAGCCCAATATGTGAGTGCAAAAGACAAGGCTGAAGCGTTTGCAACCATCTTCAGCCAGAAGTGCCGAGTGGATGGTCCATCTCAGTCTTCTCCCGAGATCCCCACCATCACAGAAACCAGTCTTCAACCAATTTGATTCACTCCACGTGATATCAAGAAACGGCTAAGTGCACTGGATACAGCAAAGGCTATGGGCCCCAGCAACATCCTGGCTGTAGTGCTGAAGACTTGTGTTCCAGAACTAGCTGCGTCTCTAGCAAAGCTGTTCCATTACAGCTACAACACTGGCATCTACCCGACAATGTGGAAAATTGCCCAGGTATGTCCTGTCCACAAAAAGCAGGATAAATCTAATCCGGCCAATTACCGCCCAATCAGTCTACTCTCAATTATCAGCAAAGTGATGGAAGGTATCGTCGACAGTGCTATCAAGCGGCACTTTCTAATAACCTGCTCACTGATGCTCAGTTTGGGTTCCGCTTGCACCACTCGGCTCCAGACCTCATTACAGTATTGGTCCAAACATGGACAAAAGAGCTGAATTCCAGAGGTGAGGTGAGAGTGACTGCCCTTGACATCAAGGCTGCATTTGACTGATTGTGGCATCAAGGAGCCCTAGTAAAACTGAAGTAAATGGGAATCAGGGGAAAACTCTCCAGTAGCTGGAGTCATACCTAGCACAAAGGAAGATGGTAGTGGTTGTTGGAGGCCAATCATCTCAGCCCCAGGACGTTGCTGCAGGAGTTCCTCAGGACACTGTCCTAGGCCCAACTATCTTCAGCTGCTTGCATCGATGACCTTCCCTCCATCATAAGTCAGAAGTGGGGATGTTCGCTGATGATTGCACAGTGTTCAGTTCCATTTGCAACCCCTCAGATAATGAAGCAGTCCATGCCCACATACAGCAAGACCTGGACAACGTCCAGGCTTGGGCTGATAAGTGGCAAGTAATATTCGTGCCAGACAAATGCCAGGCAATGACCATCTCCGACAAGGGAGAGCCTAACCACCTCCCTTTGACATTCAACGGCAATACCAACGTTGAATGCCCCACCATCAACATGCTGGGGGTCACCATTGACCAGAAACTTAACTGAACTGGTACATAAATACTGTGGCGAGAAGAGCGGGTCAGAGGCTGGGTATTCTGCGGCGAGTGACTCACCTCCTGACTCCCCAAAATTGAAGTCAATGGGAATCGGGGGAAAACTCTTCAGTAGCTGGAGTCATACCGAGCACAAAGGAAGATGGTAGTGGTTGTTGGAGGCCAATCATTTCAGCCCCACCACCTACAAGGCACAAGTCAGGAGTGTGATGGATTACCGTCCACTTGCCTGGATGAGTGCAGCTCCAACAACACTCAAGAAGCACGACACTATCCAGGACAAAGCTGCCAGTTTGATTGGCACCGTATCCACCATCTTAAACATTCACACCCTCCCCCACCGGCACACCGCAGCTGCAGTGTGTACCATCTACAAGATGTAGTTCCGCAACTTGCCAAGGCTTCTTCAAAGCAGCTCCCAAACCCGCGACCTCCACCACCTAGAAGGACAAGGGCAGCAGGCAAATGAGAAACACCACCACCTGCACGTTCCCCTCTAAGTCACACACCATGCTGACTTGGAAATATATCGCCGTTCCTTTATCGTTGCTGGGTCAAAATCCTGGAACTCCCTACCTAACAGCACCGTGGGAGAGCCTTCTCCACACGGACGGCAGCGGTTCAAGAAGGCGGCTCACCACCACCTTCTCAAGGACAATTAGGGATGGGCAATAAATGCCGGCCTCGCCAGCGACGCCCACATCCCATGAATGAATAAGAAAAAAATCAGCTCAAATTTCTCCAAGAGCTCAATCACCCTATTCTTAATTATAGATTCCAATAAGGTCCCCACAACAGATGTTAGGCTAACGAGTCCATAATTTCCTGGTTTCTCTCTCTCACTTTTCTGAAATAATGGAATTACTTTTGCAATTTTCCAATCTAAAGGGACAATTCCTTAAGATTATAGCTAATGCATGTGCAATTTCCAAACCATTTCCTTTAAAACCCGAGAGGGAATCCTTCAGACCCTGCAGGTTTGTCAGTGCCACTATTTTTTCTAACACTGTTTTCTTGCTTACGCTAACTTTAGTGAGTTCCAGTCCTCGATTCATTATTAGTTTCCCTGGAATGTCAGGTATATTATCCTCTTCTTCCACTGTGAAGACAGACACAAAGTAATTATTCAGTAAGTTTGCCATTTCCTCATTTTCATTTGAAATATTCCCTATACCTGCTTTTAAAGGGCCCACTTTACCCTTTTTCTTCCATTGTTGACCATGGCTATTTTTTTTGGTACTGATGCCAGTGTCCCATGAAATGGAACCCCTTCTTCCCACAACACTCCGTCAGCCATGTGTTCACCTTTCTCATCTGCTTGTCCTTATGCTTCTGAACACATGACTCGGGAAATAATCCTCAGATTACCACTGTGAGTTATTGGGTATAACACTCCTGTATATATGATATAATAACATACCATGTGATACTGGGTATAACACTCCTGTATATATATTATATAATAACACACCATGTGTTACTGGGTATAACACTCCTGTATACATTACATAATAACACACCGTGTGTTACTGGGTATAACACTCCTGTATATATATTATATAATAACACACCATGTGTTACTGGGTATAACACTCCTATACATATATTATATAATAACACACCATGTGTTACTGGGTATAACACTCCTGTACATATATTATATAATAACACACCGTGTGTTACTGGGTATTACACTCCTGTACATATATTATATAATAACACACCGTGTGTTACTGGGTATTACACTCCTGTATATATATTATATAACACACCGTGTTGCTGGGTATAACACTCCTGTATATATATTATATAACACACCATGTGTTGCTGGGTATAGCACTCCTGTATATATATTATATAATAACACACCGTGTGTTGCTATACAAGTTATGGGAATTGTATTGAAAATGCTGTAAATGTCATTAATTTTTACCTGGGTATGGTGTTTATTGGGATAACTTCTCTCTATTACAGATTTCCGATGGTGTCAGGGTGAACTGGGTAAGTAAAGAACTTTTATCACCTGACAGCACAATAGGTCAATCACTCAATGTTGACAGAAATTCTTGGATCGTTGACTAATTCTGGTTCGTTACTCGTCATAAAACTAGTAAGGCCTGTTACCTTGTCGATTCTGAAGCGTTCTGTTCCAGAAAACTGTCGCAGATTCATTCTAGGAATTCATTACCTTTACCAACACCCCGGCCTGGGCTCTCAGTCATGACTGCAGAAGATGCTATCCATCCCACGAATTATCAAAACCCTTATAACTACAACATTTCCATTGTGCTGTTCCTTCCCGCCAACCTCCCCCCCTATCAACCCACCCCCACCCCGGTTAATATACCATTTGAATCCATTACAATTCCTATGTGTTACTCACTCACACCGTTCCCAGCTCAAAGCATTCCCAGCTCACTGCTTTCCCAGCTCACACTTTTCCCAGCTCACACCGTTCCCAGCTCAAAGCATTCCCAGCTCACTCCATTCCCAGATCACTCCTTTCCCAGCTCACTCCTTTCCCAGCTCAAAGCATTCCCAGCTCACTCCGTTCCCAGCTCACCGTTCCCAGCTCACTGCATTCCCAGCTCACTCCTTTCCCAGCTCACTCCTTTCCCAGCTCACTCCATTCCCAGCTCACTCCATTCCCAGCTCACTCCATTCCAGCTCACTCCATTCCCAGCTCACACGTTCCCAGCTCACTCCTTTCCCAGCTCACTCCTTTCCAAGATCACTCCTTTCCCAGCTCACACTGTTCCCAGCTCACTCCGTTCCCAACACACTCCTTTCCCAGCTGACACCATTCCCAGCTCACTCCTTTCCCAGATCACACTGTTCCAAGCTCACTCCGTTCCCAACACACTCCTTTTTCAGCTCACTCCGTTCCCAACACACTCCTTTCCCAGCTCACTCCTTTCCCAGCTCACTCCATTCCCAACACACTCCTTTCCCAGCTCACACCGTTCCCAGCTCACTCCTTTCCCAGCTCACTCCTTTCCTAGCTCACACCTTTCCCAGCTCAATCCTTTCCCAGCTCACACTGTTCCCGGCTCACTCCTTTCCCAGCTCACACTGTTCCCGGCTCACTCCTTTCCCAGCTCACATTGTTCCCAGCTCACTCCATTCCCAGCTCACTCCATTCCCAGCTCACACCGTTCCCAGCTCACTCCTTTCCCAGCTCACACCGTTCCCAGCTCACTCCTTTCCCAGATCACTCCTTTCCCAGCTCACTCCATTCCCAGCTCACACCGTTCCCAGCTCACACCTTTCCCAGCTCACTCCATTCCCAGCTCACTCCATTCCCAGCTAACCCCTCCCCAACTCACTCCATTCTCAGCGAACTCCGTTCCAGCGAACCCCTTCCCATCTCGCTCCATTCCCAGCTCACTCCTTTCCCAGCTCACTCCTTTCCCAGCTCACTCCTTTCCCAGATCACTCCTTTCCACGCTCACTCCTTTCCCAGCTCACTCCTTTCCCAGCTCACTCCGTTCCCAGCTCACTCCGTTCCCAGCTCACTCCTTTCCCAGCTCACACCTTTTCCAGCTCACTCCATTCCCAGCTCACTCCATTCCCAGCTCACTCCATTCCCAGCTAACCACTCCCCAACTCACTCCATTCTCAGCGAACTCCGTTCCCAGCTAATCCCTCCCCACCTCACTTCATTCCCAGCTAACCTGTTCCCAGATCACTCCGTTCCCAACTCACTGCTTTCTCAGCTCAGTACATTCCCAGTTCCCTCTGGTCCCAGGTCGCTTTATTCCCAGCTCCTTCCATTCTCAGCTCACTCAGACCACAGCTCACTCAGTAACCAGCTCACTCACGACCCAGCTCGACCCATTTCCAGCTCGATCCATTCCCAGCTCGCTCTGTTCCCATCACTGTGAAACCCGGCCCAAGAGGGGGAACGGACAGTGTATCTAACAAACTGACAGCTGGTCGCAGAGGGGGAAAGGACAGTGTATCTAACACACTGTGACACCCACTGCCAGAGGTGAACAGGAGAGTGTATCGAACACACTGTGACACCCACTGACAGGGGTGAACAGGAGAGTGCATCAAACATACTGTTACACCCAGTCCCAGATGCGAAAAGGACAGTGTATCTAATGCACTGTGACACCCGGTCCCAGAGGGGAAAGGACAGTGTATCTAACACACTGTGACACCCAGTCCCAGAGGGGAAAGGACAGTGTATCTAACGCACTGTGACACCCGGTCCCAGAGGGGAAAGGACAGTGCATCAAACGCAGTGTGACACCCGGTCCCAGAGGGGGAAAGGACAGTGTATCTAACAAACAGTGAAACCCAGCCCCATAGCGGGAAAGGACAGTGTATCTAACGCAGTGTGAAACCCGGTCCTGGAGAGGGAAAGGACAGTGTATCTAACACACTGTGACACCCGGTCCCAGAGAGGGAAAGGACAGTGTATCTAACGCACTGTGACGGTCCCAGAGGGGGAGAGGACAGTATATCAAACACACTGTGAGACCCGATCTCAGAGGAGGAAAGGACAGTATATCTAACGCAGTGTGACACCCGGTCCGAGAGAGGGAAAGGACAGTGTATCGAATGCACTGTGACACCAGGTCCCAGAGGGGGAAAGGACTGTGTATCTAATGCACTGTGACACCCGGTCCCAGAGGGGAAAGGACAGTGTATCTAACACACTGTGACACCCAGTCCCAGAGGGGGAAAGGACAGTGTATCTAACACACTGTGACAACCGTTAGCAGAGGTGAGCAGGAGAGTGCATCTAACACACTGTGGCAACCGGTCCCAGAGGGGGAAAGGACGGTGTATCTAACGCAGTGTGACACCCAGTCCTGGAGAGAGAAAGGACAGTGTATCTAACACACTGTGACACCCGGTCCCAGAGGGGAAAGGACAGTGCATCAAACACAGTGTGACACCCGGTCCCAGAGGGGGAAAGGACAGTGTATCTAACAACAGTGAAACCCAGCCCCATAGCGGGAAAGGACAGTGTATCTAACGCAGTGTGAAACCCGGTCCTGGAGAGGGAAAGGACAGTGTATCTAACACACTGTGACACCCGGTCCCAGAGAGGGAAAGGACAGTGTATCTCACGCACTGTGACGGTCCCAGAGGGGGAGAGGACAGTATATCAAACACACTGTGAGACCCGATCTCAGAGGGGGAAAGGACAGTATATCTAACGCAGTGTGACACCCGGTCCGAGAGAGGGAAAGGACAGTGTATCTAATGCACTGTGACACCAGGTCCCAGAGGGGGAAAGGACAGTGTATCTAACGCACTGTGACACCTGGTCCCAGAGGGGGAAAGGACAGTGTATCTACCGCAGTGTGAAACCCGGTCCTGGAGAGCGAAAGGACAGTGTATCTAACACGCGGTGACACCCGGTCCCAGAGAGGGAAAGGACAGTGTATCGAACGCACTGTGAGACCCGGTCCCAGAGGGGGAAAGGACAGTGTATCTAACACACTGTGACAAGCGTTAGCAGAGGTGAGCAGGAGAGTGCATCTAACACACTGTGGCAACCGGTCCCAGAGGGGGAAAGGACGGTGTATCTAACACAGTGTGACACCCAGTCCTGGAGAGAGAAAGGACAGTGTATCTAACACACTGTGACACCCGGTCCCAGAGGGGAAAGGACAGTGCATCAAACGCAGTGTGACACCCGGTCCCAGAGGGGGAAAGGACAGTGTATCTAACAAACAGTGAAACCCAGCCCCATAGCGGGAAAGGACAGTGTATCTAACGCAGTGTGAAACCCGGTCCTGGAGAGGGAATGGACAGTGTATCGAACACACTGTGACACCCGGTCCCAGAGAGGGAAAGGACAGTGTATCTGACGCACTGTGACGGACCCAGAGGGGGAGAGGACAGTATATCAAACACACTGTGAGACCCGATCTCAGAGGGGGAAAGGACAGTATATCTAACGCAGTGTGACACCCGGTCCGAGAGAGGGAAAGGACAGTGTATCTAATGCACTGTGACACCAGGTCCCAGAGGGGGAAAGGACAGTGTATCTAATGCACTGTGACACCCGGTCCCAGAGGGGAAAGGACAGTGTATCTAACACACTGTGACACCCAGTCCCAGAGGGGAAAGGACAGTGTATCTAACGCACTGTGACACCCAGTCCCAGAGGGGGAAAGGACAGTGTATCTAACACACTGTGACAACCGTTAGCAGAGGTGAGCAGGTGAGTGCATCTAACACACTGTGGCAACCGGTCCCAGAGGGGGAAAGGACAGTGTATCTAACGCAGTGTGACACCCAGTCCTGGAGAGAGAAAGGACAGTGTATCTAACACACTGTGACACCCGGTCCCAGAGGGGAAAGGACAGTGTATCTAACACACTGTGACACCCAGTCCCAGAGGGGAAAGGACAGTGTATCTAACACACTGTGACAACCGTTAGCAGAGGTGAGCAGGAGAGTGCATCTAACACACTGTGGCAACCGGTCCCAGAGGGGGAAAGGACAGTGTATCTAACACGCGGTGACACCCGGTCCCAGAGAGGGAAAGGACAGTGTATCTAACGCACTGTGAGACCCGGTCCCAGAGGGGGAAAGGACAGTGTATCTAACACACTGTGACACCCGGTCCCAGAGGGGGAAAGGACAGTGTATCAAACACGCTGTGAGACCCGGTCCCAGACGGGAATGGACAGTGTTTCTAACGCACTGTGACATCCGATCCCAGAGGGGGAAACGACTGTGTATCCAATGCACTGTGACACCCAATCCCAGAGGGGGAAGGAACAGTGTATCTAACGCACTGTGACACCCGGTCCCAGAGGGGGAAAGGACAGTGTATCTAACACACTGTGAGACCCGATCTCAGAGGGGGAAAGGACAGTATATCAAACACACTGTGAGACCCGATCTCAGAGGGGGAAAGGACAGTATATCTAACGCAGTGTGACACCCGGTCCGAGAGAGGGAAAGGACAGTGTATCTAATGCACTGTGACACCAGGTCCCAGAGGGGGAAAGGACAGTGTATCTAATGCACTGTGACACCCGGTCCCAGAGGGGAAAGGACAGTGTATCGAACACACTGTGACACCCAGTCCCAGAGGGGAAAGGACAGTGTATCTAACGCACTGTGACACCCAGTCCCAGAGGGGGAAAGGACAGTGTATCTAACACACTGTGACAACCGTTAGCAGAGGTGAGCAGGAGAGTGCATCTAACACACTGTGGCAACCGGTCCCAGAGGGGGAAAGGACGGTGTATCTAACACAGTGTGACACCCAGTCCTGGAGAGAGAAAGGACAGTGTATCTAACACACTGTGACACCCGGTCCCAGAGGGGAAAGGACAGTGCATCAAACGCAGTGTGACACCCGGTCCCAGAGGGGGAAAGGACAGTGTATCTAACAAACAGTGAAACCCAGCCCCATAGCGGGAAAGGACAGTGTATCTAACGCAGTGTGAAACCCGGTCCTGGAGACGGAAAGGACAGTGTATCTAACACACTGTGACACCCGGTCCCAGAGAGGGAAAGGACAGTGTATCTAACGCACTGTGACAACCGTTAGCAGAGGTGAGCAGGAGAGTGCATCTAACACACTGTGGCAACCGGTCCCAGAGGGGGAAAGGACAGTGTATCTAACGCAGTGTGACACCCAGTCCTGGAGAGAGAAAGGACAGTGTATCTAACACACTGTGACACCCGGTCCCAGAGGGGAAAGGACAGTGTATCTAACACACTGTGACACCCAGTCCCAGAGGGGAAAGGACAGTGTATCTAACGCACTGTGACACCCAGTCCCAGAGGGGGAAATCACAGTGTATCTAACACACTGTGACAACCGTGAGCAGAGGTGAGCAGGAGAGTGCATCTAACACACTGTGGCAACCGGTCCCAGAGGGGGAAAGGACAGTGTATCGAACACGCGGTGACACCCGGTCCCAGAGAGGGAAAGGACAGTGTATCTAACGCACTGTGAGACCCGGTCCCAGAGGGGGAAAGGACAGTGTATCTAACACACTGTGACACCCGGTCCCAGAGGGGGAAAGGACAGTGTATCAAACACGCTGTGAGACCCGGTCCCAGACGGGAATGGACAGTGTTTCTAACGCACTGTGACATCCGATCCCAGAGGGGGAAACGACTGTGTATCCAATGCACTGTGACACCCAATCCCAGAGGGGGAAGGAACAGTGTATCTAACGCACTGTGACACCCGGTCCCAGAGGGGGAAAGGACAGTGTATCTAACACACTGTGAGACCCGATCTCAGAGGGGGAAAGGACAGTATATCAAACACACTGTGAGACCCGATCTCAGAGGGGGAAAGGACAGTATATCTAACGCAGTGTGACACCCGGTCCGAGAGAGGGAAAGGACAGTGTATCTAATGCACTGTGACACCAGGTCCCAGAGGGGGAAAGGACAGTGTATCTAATGCACTGTGACACCCGGTCCCAGAGGGGAAAGGACAGTGTATCGAACACACTGTGACACCCAGTCCCAGAGGGGAAAGGACAGTGTATCTAACGCACTGTGACACCCAGTCCCAGAGGGGGAAAGGACAGTGCATCTAACACACTGTGACAACCGTTAGCAGAGGTGAGCAGGAGAGTGCATCTAACACACTGTGGCAACCGGTCCCAGAGGGGGAAAGGACGGTGTATCTAACACAGTGTGACACCCAGTCCTGGAGAGAGAAAGGACAGTGTATCTAACACACTGTGACACCCGGTCCCAGAGGGGAAAGGACAGTGCATCAAACGCAGTATGACACCCGGTCCCAGAGGGGGAAAGGACAGTGTATCTAACAAACAGTGAAACCCAGCCCCAGAGCGGGAAAGGACAGTGTATCTAACGCAGTGTGAAACCCGGTCCTGGAGACGGAAAGGACAGTGTATCTAACACACTGTGACACCCGGTCCCAGAGAGGGAAAGGACAGTGTATCTAACGCACTGTGACGGACCCAGAGGGGGAGAGGACAGTATATCAAACACACTGTGAGACCCGATCTCAGAGGGGGAAAGGACAGTATATCTAACGCAGTGTGACACCCGGTCCGAGAGAGGGAAAGGACAGTGTATCTAATGCACTGTGACACCAGGTCCCAGAGGGGGAAAGGACAGTGTATCTAATGCACTGTGACACCCGGTCCCAGAGGGGAAAGGACAGTGTATCGAACACACTGTGACACCCAGTCCCAGAGGGGAAAGGACAGTGTATCTAACGCACTGTGACACCCAGTCCCAGAGGGGGAAAGGACAGTGTATCTAACACACTGTGACAACCGTTAGCAGAGGTGAGCAGGAGAGTGCATCTAACACACTGTGGCAACCGGTCCCAGAGGGGGAAAGGACGGTGTATCTAACGCAGTGTGACACCCAGTCCTGGAGAGAGAAAGGACAGTGTATCTAACACACTGTGACACCCGGTCCCAGAGGGGAAAGGACAGTGTATCTAACGCACTGTGACACCCAGTCCCAGAGGGGGAAAGGACAGTGTATCTAACACACTGTGACAACCGTAAGCAGAGGTGAGCAGGAGAGTGCATCTAACACACTGTGGCAACCGGTCCCAGAGGGGGAAAGGACGGTGTATCTAACGCAGTGTGACACCCAGTCCTGGAGAGAGAAAGGACAGTGTATCTAACACACTGTGACACCCGGTCCCAGAGGGGAAAGGACAGTGTATCTAACGCACTGTGACACCCAGTCCCAGAGGGGTAAAGGACAGTGTATCTAACACACTGTGACACCCAGTCCCAGAGGGGTAAAGGACAGTGTATCTAACACACTGTGACAACCGTTAGCAGAGGTGAGCAGGAGAGTGCATCTAACACACTGTGGCAACCGGTCCCAGAGGGGGAAAGGACAGTGTATCTAACACGCGGTGACACCCGGTCCCAGAGAGGGAAAGGACAGTGTATCTAACGCACTGTTAGACCCGGTCCCAGAGGGGGAAAGGACAGTGTATCTAACACACTGTGACACCCGGTCCCAGAGGGGGAAAGGACAGTGTATCAAACACGCTGTGAGACCCGGTCCCAGACGGGAATGGACAGTGTTTCTAACGCACTGTGACATCCGATCCCAGAGGGGGAAACGACTGTGTATCCAATGCACTGTGACACCCAATCCCAGAGGGGGAAGGAACAGTGTATCTAACGCACTGTGACACCCGGTCCCAGAGGGGGAAAGGACAGTGTATCTAACACACTGTGAGACCCGATCTCAGAGGGGGAAAGGACAGTATATCAAACACACTGTGAGACCCGATCTCAGAGGGGGAAAGGACAGTATATCTAACGCAGTGTGACACCCGGTCCGAGAGAGGGAAAGGACAGTGTATCTAATGCACTGTGACACCAGGTCCCAGAGGGGGAAAGGACAGTGTATCTAATGCACTGTGACACCCGGTCCCAGAGGGGAAAGGACAGTGTATCGAACACACTGTGACACCCAGTCCCAGAGGGGAAAGGACAGTGTATCTAACGCACTGTGACACCCAGTCCCAGAGGGGGAAAGGACAGTGTATCTAACACACTGTGACAACCGTTAGCAGAGGTGAGCAGGAGAGTGCATCTAACACACTGTGGCAACCGGTCCCAGAGGGGGAAAGGACGGTGTATCTAACGCAGTGTGACACCCAGTCCTGGAGAGAGAAAGGACAGTGTATCTAACACACTGTGACACCCGGTCCCAGAGGGGAAAGGACAGTGCATCAAACGCAGTGTGACACCCGGTCCCAGAGGGGGAAAGGACAGTGTATCTAACAAACAGTGAAACCCAGCCCCATAGCGGGAAAGGACAGTGTATCTAACGCAGTGTGAAACCCGGTCCTGGAGAGGGAAAGGACAGTGTATCTAACACACTGTGACACCCGGTCCCAGAGGGGAAAGGACAGTGTATCTAACGCACTGTGACACCCAGTCCCAGAGGGGTAAAGGACAGTGTATCTAACACACTGTGACACCCAGTCCCAGAGGGGTAAAGGACAGTGTATCTAACACACTGTGACAACCGTTAGCAGAGGTGAGCAGGAGAGTGCATCTAACACACTGTGGCAACCGGTCCCAGAGGGGGAAAGGACAGTGTATCTAACACGCGGTGACACCCGGTCCCAGAGAGGGAAAGGACAGTGTATCTAACGCACTGTTAGACCCGGTCCCAGAGGGGGAAAGGACAGTGTATCTAACACACTGTGACACCCGGTCCCAGAGGGGGAAAGGACAGTGTATCAAACACGCTGTGAGACCCGGTCCCAGACAGGAATGGACAGTGTTTCTAACGCACTGTGACATCCGATCCCAGAGGGGGAAACGACTGTGTATCCAATGCACTGTGACACCCAATCCCAGAGGGGGAAGGAACAGTGTATCTAACGCACTGTGACACCCGGTCCCAGAGGGGGAAAGGACAGTGTATCTAACACACTGTGAGACCCGATCTCAGAGGGGGAAAGGACAGTATATCAAACACACTGTGAGACCCGATCTCAGAGGGGGAAAGGACAGTATATCTAACGCAGTGTGACACCCGGTCCGAGAGAGGGAAAGGACAGTGTATCTAATGCACTGTGACACCAGGTCCCAGAGGGGGAAAGGACAGTGTATCTAATGCACTGTGACACCCGGTCCCAGAGGGGAAAGGACAGTGTATCGAACACACTGTGACACCCAGTCCCAGAGGGGAAAGGACAGTGTATCTAACGCACTGTGACACCCAGTCCCAGAGGGGGAAAGGACAGTGTATCTAACACACTGTGACAACCGTTAGCAGAGGTGAGCAGGAGAGTGCATCTAACACACTGTGGCAACCGGTCCCAGAGGGGGAAAGGACGGTGTATCTAACGCAGTGTGACACCCAGTCCTGGAGAGAGAAAGGACAGTGTATCTAACACACTGTGACACCCGGTCCCAGAGGGGAAAGGACAGTGCATCAAACGCAGTGTGACACCCGGTCCCAGAGGGGGAAAGGACAGTGTATCTAACAAACAGTGAAACCCAGCCCCATAGCGGGAAAGGACAGTGTATCTAACGCAGTGTGAAACCCGGTCCTGGAGAGGGAAAGGACAGTGTATCTAACACACTGTGACACCCGGTCCCAGAGAGGGAAAGGACAGTGTATCTAACGCACTGTGACGGTCCCAGAGGGGGAGAGGACAGTATATCAAACACACTGTGAGACCCGATCTCAGAGGGGGAAAGGACAGTCTATCTAACGCAGTGTGACACCCGGTCCGAGAGAGGGAAAGGACAGTGTATCTAATGCACTGTGACACCAGGTCCCAGAGGGGGAAAGGACAGTGTATCTAACGCACTGTGACACCTGGTCCCAGAGGGGGAAAGGACAGTGTATCTAACGCAGTGTGAAACCCGGTCCTGGAGAGGGAAAGGACAGTGTATCTAACACGCGGTGACACCCGGTCCCAGAGAGGGAAACGACTGTGTATCCAACGCACTGTGAGACCCGGTCCCAGAGGGGGAAAGGACAGTGTATCTAACACACTGTGACACCCGGTCCCAGAGGGGGAAAGGACAGTGTATCTAACACACAGTGAGACCCGATCTCAGATGGGGAAAGGACAGTGTATCTAACGTACTGTGACACCCAGTCCCAGAGGGGAAAGGACAGTGTATCTAACGCACTGTGACACCCAGTCCCAGAGGGGGAAACGACAGTGTATCTAACACACTGTGACACCCGTTAGCAGAGGTGAGCAGGAGTGTGCATCTAACACACTGTGGCAACCGGTCTCAGAGGGGGAAAGGACGGTGTATCGAACGCAGTGTGACACCCACTCCTGGAGAGAGAAAGGACAGTGTATCTAACACACTGTGACACCCAGTCCCAGAGGGGAAAGGACAGTGCATCAAACGCAGTGTGACACCCGGTCCCAGAGGGGGAAAGGACAGTGTATCGAACAAACAGTGAAACCCAGCCCCATAGCGGGAAAGGACAGTGTATCTAACACACTGTGAGACCCGGTCCGAGAGAGGGAAAGGACAGTGTATCTAATGCACTGTGAGACCCGGTCCCAGAAGGGAAAGGTCAGTGTATCTAACACACTGTGACATCCGATCCCAAAGGGGTGATGGACAGTGTATCTAACGCACTGTGAGACCCGGTCCCAGAGGGGGAAAGGACAGTGTATCTAACACACTGTGACACCCGGTCCCAGAGGGGAAAAGGACTGTGTATCTAACACACTGTTACACCCAATCCCAGAGGGGGAACGGACAGTGTATCCAACACACCGTGACACCCGCTGCCAGAGGTGAACATGGGAGTGTATCTAACACACTGTGAGACCCGGTCCCAGAGGGGGAAAGGACTATGTATCTAACACACTGTGACACCCGGTCCCAAAGGGGAAAAAGACAGTGTATCTAATGCACTGTGAGACCCGGTCCCAGAGGAGGAAAGGACAGTGTATCTAACGCATTGTGAGACCCAGTCCCAGAGGTGGAAAGGACAGTGTATCTAACGCACTGCGACACCCGGTCCCAGAGGGGGAAAGGACAGTGTATCTAACGCACTGTGACACCCAGTCCCAGATGTGGAAAGGACAGTGTATCTAACGCACTGTGACACCCGGTCCCAGAGGGGGAAAGGACAGTGTATCTAACGCAGTGTGAGACCCAGTCCCAGAGCGGGATAGAACAGTATATCTAACGCACTGTGAGACCCGGACCCAGAGGGGGAAAGGACAGTGTATCTAACGCACTGTGAGACCCAGTCCCAGAGGGGGAAAGGACAGTGTATCTAACACACTGTGACACCCGGTCCCAAAGGGGAAAGGACAATGTTTTTCACGCAGTGTGACACCCGGTCCCAAAGGGGGAAAGGACAGTGTATCTAACACACTGTGAGACCCGGTCCGAGAGGTGGAAAGGACAGTGTATCTAACGCACTGCGACACCCGGTCCCAGAAGGGAAAGGTCAGTGTATCTAACACACTGTGACGTCCGATCCCAATGGCGTAAAGGACAGTGTATCTAACGCACTGTGAGACCCGATCCCAGAGGGGGAAAGGACTGTGTATCTAACACACTGTTACACCCAATCCCAGAGGGGGAACGGACAGTGTATCCAACACACCGTGACACCCGCTGCCAGAGGTGAACATTTGAGTGTATCTAACACACTGTTACACCCGGTCCCAGAGGGGGAAAGGACAATGTACCTAACACACTGTGAAACCCGGTCCCAGGGGGGGAAAGGACAGTGTATCTAACGCACTGTGACACCCAATCTCAGAGGGGGAACAGACAGTGTATCTTACACACTGTGGCACCCAGTCCCAGAGGGGAAAGGACATTGTATCTAACACACTGTGACACCTGGTCCTAGAGGGGGAAAGGACAGTGTATCAAACGCACTGTGACGCCCAATCCCAGAGGGGGAACGGACAGTGTATCCAACACACCGTGACACCCGCTGCCAGAGGTGAACATGGGAGTGTATCTAACACACTGTTACACCCGGTCCCAGAGGGGGAAAGGACAATGTACCTAACACACTGTGACACCCGGTCCCAGGGGGGGAAAGGACAGTGTATCTAACGCACTGTGACACCCAATCTCAGAGGGGGAACAGACAGTGTATCTTACACACTGTGGCACCCAGTCCCAGAGGGGAAAGGACATTGTATCTCACACACTGTGACACCTGGTCCTAGAGGGGGAAAGGACAGTGTATCTAACGCACTGTGACACCCAATCCCAGAGGGGGAACGGACAGTGTATCCAACACACCGTGACACCCGGTCCCAGAGGGGGAACGGACAGTGCATCCAACACACCGTGACACCCGCTGCTCGAGGTGAACATGGGAGTGTATCTCACACACTGTGGCACCCGCTGGCAGAGGTGAGCAGGAGAGTGTATCTAACGCACTGTGGCACCCAGTCCCAGAGGGGAAAGGACATTGTATCTAACACACTGTGACACCCGGTCCCAGAGGGGGAAAGGACAGTGTATCGAACACACTGTGACACCCGGTCCCAGGGGGGGAAAGGACACTGTATCTAACACACTGTGACACCCGGTCCCAGCGGGGGAACGGGCAGTGTATCTAACGCACTGTGACACCCGGCCCCAAAGCGGGAAAGGACAGTTTATCTAACACACTGTGACATCCGATCCCAGAGCGGGAAAGGACAGTGTTTGAAACACACTGTGAGACCCGGTCCTCCAGAGGGAAAGGACAGTGTATCTAACGCACTGTGAGACCCGGTCCCAGAGGGGGAAAGGACAGTGTATTGAACACACTGTGACACCCGGTCGTAGAGAGGGAAAGGACAGCGTATCCAACGCACGGTGAGACCCGGTCCCAGAGGGGAAAGAACAGTGTATCTAACACACTGTGACAGCCAGTCCCAGAGCGGGAAAGGACTGTGTATCTAACACGCTGTGAGACCCGGTCCCAAAGTGGGAAAGGACAGTGTATCTAACGCATTGCGTCACCCGGTCCCAGAGGGGAAAGCACAGTTTATCTAATGCACTGTGAGACCCGGTCCCAGAGGAAAAGGACAGTGTATCTAACACACTGTGAGACCCGGTCCCAGAGGGGGAAAGGACAGTGCATCTAACACACTGTTACACCCGGTACCAGAGGGGGAAAGGACTGTGCATCTAACGCACTATGACACCCGGTCCCAGAGTTGAAAGGACAGTGTGTCCAACGCATTGTGACACCCGGTCCCAGAGGGGGAAAGGACAGTGTATCTCACACACTGCGAGACCCGGTCCCAGAGAGGGAAAAGTTTCAATTTGTGGCCTCCTGTTAGTATTTTGGTTCTGATCTCTCCTGGTAGGTTGCGGGCAACCCAAGATATTCAACCGGATTGTGGGCGGTGAAGACTCCCGGACGAGAACGTGGCCCTGGCTGGCCAGCATTCACTTGGACAAAAGGCATATTTGCGGAGGGTCCCTCATCACAAACACCTGGGTTTTAACTGCTGCTCACTGCGTCTTCGAGTAAGTCACTAATATTGGAAGCAGCGTTTCATCACCGAGTTAGAATGTTGCTGCTGCACAGCGAAACTAATTGTGGAGCCGTCGAACGTAAAATGTACGACTCATAAAACGATTTCGTGACTCCCTTTCGTCTTTCTCCACAGTTACCCCACACAGGGCATGAAAGGCCCCAGCTTCATCCCTGGCCTGTGCTGAGTTCCCCGATCTCACCCGTTGTGGGACTGAGCCTCGAATTGAACAACAGTTGACTGTTGTGGGAAATGGAGGAAATGTCAAAATACTGCAGTCTGGGAGAGAGGGTCTTCGGTTTTGAAGCCTGAAGCTCCTTGTATAAGTAGATTTACTCTGTATCTTACCCATGCTGTACCTGCCCTGGGAGTGTTTGATGGGACAGTGTACAGGGAGCTTTACTCTGTATCTAACCCTGTACCTGCCCTGGGAGTGTTTGATGGGACAGTGTCGAGGGAGCTTTACTCTGTATCTATCGCTGTACCTGCCCAGGGAGTGTTTGATGGGACTGTGTGGAGGGAGCTTCACTCTGCATCTAACCCTGTCCCTGCCCTGGGAGTGTTTGATGGGACAGTGTCGAGGGAGCTTCACTCTGTATCTAACCCGTGCTGTACCTGCCCTGGGAGTGTTTGATGGGACACTGTAGAGGGAGCTTTATTCTGTATCTAACCCTATACCTGCCCTGGGAGTGTTTAATGGGACAGTGTCAAAGGAGCTTTACTCTGTATCTAACGTGTGCTGTACCTGCCCTGGGAGTGTTTGACGGGACAGTGTAGAGAGAGCTTTACTCTGTATCTAACCCGTGCTGTACCTGCCCTGGGAGTGTTTGACGGGACAGTGTAGAGGGAGCTTTACTCTGTATCGAACCCTGTACCTGCCCTGGGAGTGTTTGATGGGACAGTGTAGAGGGAGCTTTACTCTGTATCTAACCCTGTACCTGCCCTGGGAGTGTTTGATGGGACAGTGCAGAGGGAGCTTTACTCTGTATCTAACCCTGTACCTGCCCTGGGAGTGTTTGATGGGACAGTGTAGAGGGAGCTTTACTCTGCATCTAACCCTGTACCTGGCCTGGGAGTGTTTGATGGGACAGTGTCGAGGGAGCTTTACTCTGTATCTACCCCTGTACCTGCCCTGGGAGTGTTTGATGGGACAGTGTGGAGGGAGCTTTACTCTGTATCTAACCCTGTACCTGCCCTGGGAGTGTTTGATGGGACAGTGTAGAGGGAGCTTTACTCTGTGTCTAACCCTGTGCCTGCCCTGGGAGTGTTTGATGGGACAGTGTAGAGGGAGCTTCACTCTGTATCTAACCCTGTACCTGCCCTGGGAGTGTTTGATGGGACAGTGTAGAGGGAGCTTTACTCTGTATCTAACCCGTGCTGTACCTGCCCTGGGATTGTTTGATGGGACAGTGTCGAGGGAGCTTTACTCTGTATCTCACCCTATACCTGCCCTGGGAGTGTTTAATGGGACAGTGTCAAAGGAGCTTTACTCTGTATCTAACGTGTGCTGTACCTGCCCTGGGAGTGTTTGACGGGACAGTGTAGAGAGAGCTTTACTCTGTATCTAACCCGTGCTGTACCTGCCCTGGGAGTGTTTGATGGGACAGTGTAGAGGGAGCTTTACTCTGTATCTAACCCTGTACCTGCCCTGGGAGTGTTTGATGGGACAGTGTAGAGGGAGCTTTTCTCTGTATCTAACCCGTGCTGTACCTGCCCTGGGAGTGTTTGATGGGACACTGTAGAGGGAGCTTTATTCTGTATCTAACCCTATACCTGCCCTGGGAGTGTTTAGTGGGACAGTGTCAAAGGAGCTTTACTCTGTATCTAACGTGTGCTGTACCTGCCCTGGGAGTGTTTGACGGGACAGTGTAGAGAGAGCTTTACTCTGTATCTAACCCTGTACCTGCCCTGGGAGTGTTTGATGGGACAGTGTAGAGGGAGCTTTACTCTGTATCTATCGCTGTACCTGCCCTGGGAGTGTTTGATGGGACAGTGTAGAGGGAGCTTTACTCTGTATCTAACCCTGTACCTGCCCTGGGAGTGTTTGATGGGACAGTGTAGAGGGAGCTTTACTCTGTATCTAACCCGTGCTGTACCTGCCCTGGGAGTGTTTGATGGGACACTGTAGAGGGAGCTTTACTCTGTATCTAACCCTATACCTGCCCTGGGAGTGTTTAATGGGACAGTGTCAAAGGAGCTTTACTCTGTATCTAACGTGTGCTGTACCTGCCCTGCGAGTGTTTGACGGGACAGTGTAGAGAGAGCTTTACTCTGTATCTAACCCTGTACCTGCCCTGGGAGTGTTTGAAGGGACAGTGTAGAGGGCGCTTTACTCTGTATCTAACCCTGTACCTGCCCTGGGAGTGTTTGATGGGACAGTGTAGAGGGAGCTTTACTCTGTATCTAACCCTGTACCTGCCCTGGGAGTGTTTGACGGGACAGTGTAGAGGGAGCTTTACTCTGTATCGAACCCTGTACCTGCCCTGGGAGTGTTTGATAGGACACTGTAGAGGGAGCTTTACTCTGTATCTAACCCTGTACCTGCCCTGGGAGTGTTTGATGGGACAGTGTCGAGGGAGCTTTACTCTGTATCTAACCCATGCTGTTCCTGCCTCAAGAAATGCCAAGGCTGTTGTCCCAGCCTGTGCTGTATCTAACTCATGCTTTACCTGCCCTGGGAGTGTTATTGCCAGGACTTACCTTGATAAACAGAGAAAGGAAATCTCACTCACCTCAAAGAAACTGACATGTTTCTTCCATTGTGCAGAAGGATGAAATTGCAATACGACGTCTTCTTAGGAAGGCATCAGCAGGGAGGTGTCAATCTGAAAGAAGTGGTAATGAAAATCCTAAGAATCTCCCGTCATGAAAATTACGTCAATCGCCTGGAAGGGAATGACATCGCGTTGATCCAACTTGATAGGAGAATCGTGTTCAACACCTACATGATGCCCATCTGCCTACCGACCTCCAACTTCCAGTTCCCCTGCGGATCCAGCTGTTGGGTGGCCGGGTGGGGACACACACAGGAGGGCAGTAAGTAGTTTGGCTCGTTTCCTCAGACAATATGTGGCTCAGTCAGTTAGACACACTGTCTTTCCCGCTCTGGGACCGGGTCTCACAGTGCGTGAGACACACTGTCCTTTCCCCCTCTGGGACCGGGTGTCATAGTGCGTTAGATACACTGTCCTTTCCCCCTCTGGGACCGGGTGTCACAGTGCGTTAGATACACTGTTCTTTCCCCCTCTGGGACCGGGTGTCACAGTGCATTAGATACACTGTCCTTTCCCCCTCTGGGACCGGGTCTCACAGTGCGTTAGATACACTGTTCTTTCCCCCTCTGGGACCGGGTGTCACAGTGCGTTAGATACACTGTTCTTTCCCACTCTGGGACCAGGTGTCACAGTGTGTTAGATACACTGGGCGCTAAATTGGGCCGTGTAGCGCCCTTTGTTTTGGTGCTACACGGCCTCTCCGACATCCAAGATGGCGTCATGGATACGCACGCAGGTTTCCTGCGTGACGTGCACCAGACACCATCTTGGTATAGAAGTTGGAGCAGGTAATGAACGCTGGAATCGTGTAAAGTAGGGAGAAAATGGCTTCAATCAGTGTACAACGCTGATTTAAAGTGATAGACACCATTTTGGGACTTCATGGTCAACTCAACGCACAGCCTTCACCCCGACCATCTGAATGTGTCTTAGAGTGCCTAGAGGACCCCCCACCGGTGCTATTTAAAGGGACCATGCAGGATTTACAGGTTGTGGCTGGATTATTGCTGATGGCTGTCGAGACATTTGTAACTCTTTTTGGAGGCATTCTATACTTGAATACTAGGACTCGGGGCATAGCCTAGCATTTTGAACTAGGACGTGCAGGAGTGAAGTTAGGAAATGCTTCTCCATGCAAAGGGTGGGAGAAGTTTGGGAAGGTCTTCTGCAAACTGCAGTTGATGATAGCTCAATTGTGAATTCTAAATCTGAGATTGATAGATTTCTATGAACCAAGGGTATTAAGGGATATGGGGCTGAGGCGGAAATATGGAATTAGGTCACAGGTCCACCATGATCTCATTGAATGGCAGAACAGGCTCGAGGGGCTGAATGCCACTGCCACTTGCTGCCTACTGATATGCGCTACCTTCTCCTGTAAGAAAGCGGGACTTGTGTCTGGTTGATGTGCCTGTCATGTATGAATAGCTGCCAGTGTGTGTGGCCTGTTAGTTGTGGGTCGGCAGCTTGCAACAGTGGTAATGTGTCACCACCATCTCTCTCGACCCCTCTACTGGCTCTCATTTGTCACATTGCTTGTCCGAGATCCAGTGCTGGATGAGCAAAAATTTCCTCCAACTAATATTGGGAGGACCAAAGCCATTGTCTTTGGTCCTCGCTGCAAACTCCGTTCCCTAGCAACCAACTCCATCCCTGTCCATGGCCATTGTCTGAGGCTGAACCAGACCATTCGCACCCTTGGTCCTATTTGACCCTGAGATGAGCTTCCAACCACGTATGTGCTCTATCACAAAGACCGCCTACTTCCACCTCCATAACATTGTCCGTCTCCACCCCTGCCTTAGCTCATCTGCTGCTGAAACCCTCATCCATGCCTTTGTTATCTCTAGACTGGACTATTCCAATGCTCCCCTGGCTGGCCTCCCATCTTCCACCCTCCAAAAACTTGAGCTCATCCAAAACTGAATAGCTGCCAGTGTGTGTGGCCTGTGCAGGGACTACAGGGAGGATGAGCAAACTGGCCACGGCACCGTGGTTCAGGGGGCCATTCAAGTGGGGGGAGTGAAAAGGACATAATTGCTCTGGAGAGAGTGCAGAGAAGATTTACAAGAATATTGCCAAGGCTTGAAAATTGTAGCTACAAGGAGAGATTGGATAGGCTGGGGTTGTTTTCCTTGGAGCAGAGGAGGCTGAGGGGAGACTTGATTGATGTGTATAAAATTATGAGGGGCCCGGATAGAGTAGACAGGAAGTACCTGTTTCCCCTAGCGGAGAGTTCAAGAGCTAGAGGACATAGATTTAAGCTGATTGGCGGAAGGATTAGAGGGGACATGAGGAAAAACTTTTATTACCCAGAGGGTGGTGGGTGTATGGAATTCGCTGCCCGAATTGGTGGTAGAGGCAAGGACCCTCAACTCTTTTAAAAAGTACCTGGACCTGCACCTAAATTGCTGTAAGCTGCAGGGCTACGGACCGGGTGCTGGAAGGTGGGATTAGAATGGGCACCTGGTTGTTCTTTGAGCCGGCACGGACATGATGGGCCGAATGGCCCCCTTCTGTGCTGTACCTTTTCTATAGTTCTATGGTTCTATGGAATGTGGTTGTAGTAGATGACAGTATAGTTCGAGGGATAAACATTGTTCTCTGCAGCCAAGAGCGAGAGTCCCGAAGGCTGTGTTGCCTACCCAGTGCCAGGGTTAAGGACATCTCCTCAGGGCTGGAGAAAAACTTGGAGTGGAAAGGGGAGGATCCAGTTGTCGTGGTCCACGTAGGTACCAGCGACATAGGTAGGACTAAGAAACAGGTTCTGCTGAGGGAGTTTGAGTAGCTAGGGACTAAATTAAAGAGCAGAACCAGAAAGGTGATGATCTCTGGATTATTATCTGAGCCACGAGCAAATTGGCACAGGGTAAATCAGATCAGAGAGATGAATGCGTGGCTCAAAGATTGGTGTGGGAGAAGTGGGTTTCGATTCATGGGGCACTGGCATCAGTACTGGGGAAAGAGAGCTGTTCCATTGGGACGGACATCACCTGAACCATGCTGGGACCAGTGTTCTGGCAAACTGAATAACTAGTGCGGTAGAGAAAGCTTTAAACTAAATAGAAGCGGGGAGGGCTCAGGTGGGGCGAAGTTTAGATTGCTAAAGAGAAAAGACAAGGAAGTAGTGCAGGAAAATGATGGGGGTAATGATAAACAGAGTGTGTCAGAAGGGACAGAGCGTACAAACATAAGAGTGCATTAGCAAATGGGGCCGGGGTAGGAAAGAATGGTAAAACGACAAAATTAAAGGTTCTTTATCTGAATACGCGCAGCATTCGTGATAAGATAGATGAATTGACGGCACAAATAGAAACAAATGGGTATGATCTCGTTGCCATTACAGAGACGTGGTTACAAGGTGACCAAGGTTGGGAGCTAAATATTCAGGGTTATTTAACATTTCGGAAGGATAGGAAAAAAGGTAAAGGTGGTGGGGTAGCTCTGTTAATAAAGGATGAAATTGGTATAATAGTGAGAAATGATCTTGGCTCAGAAGATCAAGATGTCGAATCAATTTGGGTGAAGGTAAGAAATAGCAAGGGAAAGAAATCACTGGTGGGAGTAGTATATAGGCCCCCTAACAGTAGCTACACTGTATAAAAATGTATAAAACGCTGTAAGGCCACAGCTGGAGTATTGTGCGCAGTTCTGGTCACCACATTATAGGAAGGACGTAATTGCTCTGGAGAGAGTGCAGAGAAGATTTACAAGAGTGTTGCCAGGGCTTGAAAATTGCAGCCACGAGGAGAGATTGGATAGGCTGGAGTTGTTTTCCTTGGAGCAGAGGAGGTTGAGGGGAGACTTGATTGAAACATAGAAAATAGGAGCAAGGGTAGGCCATTCAGCCCTTCGGGCCTGCTCCGCCATTCAAAATGATCATGGCTGATTGTCTAACTCAGTACCTGGTTCCCGCTTTTTCCCCATATCCCTTGATCCCTTTAGCATTAAGAAATATATCTATCTCCTTCTTGAATACATCTATTGACTTGGCCTCCACTGCCTTCTGTGGTAGAGAATTCCACAGGTTCACCACCCTCTGAGTGAAGAATTTTGAGGTGCACAAAATTATGAGGGGCCTAGATAGAGTAGACAGGAAGTACCTGTTTCCCCTAGCGGAGAGTTCAAGAACTAGAGGACATAGATTTAAGCTGATTGGCGGAAGGATTAGAGGGGACATGGGGAAAAACTTTTTTACCCAGAGGGTGGTGAGTGTATGGAATTCACTGCCCGAATTGGTGGTAGAGGCAAGGACCCTCAACTCTTTTGAAAAGTACCTAGACCTGCACCTAAATTGCTGTAAGCTGCAGGGCTACGGACCGGGTGCTGGAAGGTGGGATTAGAATGGGCACCTGGTTGTTCTTTGAGCCGGCGCGGACACGATGGGCCGAATGGCCCCCCCTTCTGTTCTGTATCTCTTCTATGGTTCTGTGTAGGGCTAAATATAAATCAGGAAATAAGGGGGGCTTGTAAAAAAGGTAACGCAATAATCATGGGCGATTTTAACTTTCACATAGATTGGACAAATCAAATTGGCAAAAATAGCCCTGAGGACGAGTTCATAGAGTGTATAAGGGACTGTTTCTTAGACCAATACGTCAGGGAACCAACCAGAGAACAGGCCATTTTGGGTCTGATAATGGGTGATGAAACAAGATTAATTAATGATCTCAAAGTAAAGGATCCCTTGGGAAGCAGTGCTACTAACAAGATAGAATTTCACATCCAGTTTGAGAGCGAGGATCTTGGGTCTGAAACTACTGTATTAAACTTAACTCAGGGCAATTATTCAGGAATGAGGGCGGAATTGGCTAAAATGGACTGGGTAAACAGATTTGTGGTATGATGGTGGCTAAGCAGTGGCAAACATTTAAAAAGATATTTTATGATTCGCAACAAAAATATATCCCTATGAGGAGGAAAGACTCCACAAAAAGGCTGAACTGACCATGGCTAACCATGGAAGTAAAGGATAGTATCAGGTTAAAAGAAAAAGCATACAACATGGCAACGATTACTGGTAAGCCCAAAGATTGGGAAAACTTTAAAAACCAGCAAAGGATGACTAAAAAATAATAAAGAGGGAGAAAATAAATTATGAGAGTAAACTAACAAGAAATATAAAAACTGACAGTAAAAGCTTCTACAAGTATATAAAAAGGAAGAGGGTAGCTAAAGGAAACATTGGTCCCTTAGAAGATGAGACTCGGGAAATAATAATGCAAAACAAGGAAATAGCAGAGGAATTGAACAGATATTTTGTATCTGTCTTCACAGTAGAAGACACTAATAACATACCAATAATACTAGAGAATCAAGGGGCAAAGGGGAGTGAGGAACTAAAAACAATCACTATCACTAGAGAAAAAGTACGAGGTAAACTAATGGGTCTAAAGGCTGGCAAGTCCCCTGGACCTGATGGCTTGCATCCGAGGGTCTTAAAGGAAGTGGCTACAGAGATAGTGGATGCATTGGTTGTAATCTTCCAGAATTCACTAGATTCTGGAAAGGTCCCAGCGGATTGGAAAACCATAAACGTAACACTCCTATTCAAGAAGGGAGTGAGACAGAAAGCAGGTAACTATAGACCAATGTACGGACTCGTCCAACACCAGGTTATAGTCCAACAGCTTTATTTGAAATGACAAGCTTTCGGAGCTTTGCTCCTTCGTTAGGTGAGTGAAGGGTTCCATAAAGGCACAGCATATATAGTCAGAGAACAATGCCTGGTGATTACAGATAATCTTTCCAACTGCCCGTTATCACACCTTGGCAGAGAGTTAATCACAGCAATCAAAGGAGTGGATGGTGTTCAGACAGGTTAGTCATGGACACATTACATCCAAGAATACTGAATACACAAGGGGTCAGATAACAAAGACAGAGAGAGAGAGAATGACCAGTTGTATTCAAAACAGGTAACTTTTTTTCGCTGGTGGGGTTACATGTCGCGTGACATGAATCCAAGATCCCAGTTGAGGCCGTCCTCATGGGTGCGGAACTTGGCTATCAATTTATGCTCGACGATTTTGCGTTGTGTGTGTCTCGAAGGCCGCCTTAGAGAACGCTTACCCGAAGATCGGAGGCTGAATGTCCTTGACTGCTGAAGTGTTCCCCGACTGGGGGGGAGCCCTCCTTTCTGGCGATTGTTGTGCGGTGTCCGTTCATCCGTTGTCGCAGTGTCTGCATGGTCTCGCCGATGTACCATGCTCCGGGGAATCCATTCCTGCAACGTATGGGGTAGACAACGTTGGCCGAGTCACAGGAGTATGAACCATGCACCTGGTGGGTGGTGTCCTCTCGTGTGTCATAGAGTCATAGAGTCATAGAGTTATACAGCACGGATAGAGGCCCTTCGGCCCATCGTGTCCGCACCGGCCATCAGCCCTGTCTACTCTCATCCCATATTCCAGCATTTGGTCCGTAGCCTTGTATGCTATGGCATTTCAAGTGCTCATCCAAATGCTTCTTGAATGTTGTGAGGGTTCCTGCCTCCACAACCCTTTCAGGCAGTGAGTTCCAGACTCCAACCACCCTCTGGGTGAAAAAGTTCTTTCTCAAATCCCCTCTAAACCTCCCGCCTTTTACCTTGAATCTATGTCCCCTTGTTATAGTACCCTCAACGAAGGGAAAAAGCTCCTTAGTATCCATCCTATCTGTGCCCCTCATAATTTTGTACACCTCAATCATGTCCCCCCTCAGCCTCCTCTGCTCCAAGGAAAACAAACCCAATCTTCCCAGTCTCTCTTCATAGCTGAAGCGCTCCAGCCCTGGTAACATCCTGGTGAATCTCCTCTGCACCCTCTCCAAAGTGATCACATCCTTCCTGTAGTGTGGCGACCAGAACTGCACACAGTACTCCAGCTGTGGCCTCACCAGTGTTTTATACAGCTCCATCATAACCTCCTTGCTCTTATATTCTATGCCTCGGCTAATAAAGGCAAGTATCCCATATGCCTTCTTTACCACCTTATCTACCTGTTCCGCCGCCTTCAGGGATCTGTGAACTTGCACACCAAGATCCCTCTGACCCTCTGTCTTGCCTAGGGTCCTCCCATTCATTGTGTATTCCCTTGCCTTGTTAGTCCCTCCAAAGTGCATCACCTCGCACTTTTCCGGGTTAAATTCCATTTGCCACTGTTCCGCCCATCTGACCAACCCATCTATATCGTCCTGCAGACTGAGGCTATCCTCCTCGCTATTTACCACCCTACCAATTTTTGTATCATCAGCGAACTTACTGATCATACCTTTTACATTCACATCCAAGTCATTAATGTAGACCACAAACAGCAAGGGACCCAGCACCGATCCCTGTGGTACCCCACTGGCCACAGGCTTCCAGTCACAAAAACAACCTTCGACCATCACCCTCTGCCTTCTGCCACTAAGCCAGTGTGATGGTGGTATGTGTGTCGATGATCTGGCATGTCTTGCAGAGGTTGCCGTGGCAGGGTTGTGTGGTGTCGTGGACGCTGTTCTCCTGAAAGCTGGGTAATTTGCTGCGAACGATGGTCTGTTTCAGGTTAGGTGGCTGTTTGAAGGCGAGTAGTGGAAGCGTGGGGATGGCCTTAGCGAGGTGTTTGTCGTCATCGATGACATGTCGAAGGCTGCGAAGAACATGGCGTAGTTTCTCCACTCCGGGGAAGTACTGGATGACGAAGGGTACTCTGTTGGTTGTGTCCCGTGTTTGTCTTCTGAGGAGGTCTATGCGATTTTTCGCTGTGGCCCGTCGGAACTGTCGATCGACGAGTTTGAGCATCATATCCTGTTCTTACGAGGGTGTCTTTCAGCGTCTGTAGGTGTCCATCGCATTCCTCCTCGTCTGAGCAGATCCTGTGTATTCGCAGGGCCTGTCCATAGGGGATGGCCTCTTTGACGTGGTTAGGGTGGAAGCTGGAAAAGTGGAGCATCGTGAAGTTGTCCGTGGGCGTGAGGTGCTGAGGTGCCCGTCTTTGATGGAGATTCGTGTGTCCAAGAATGAAACCGATTCTGAGGAGTAGTCCATGGTGAGTTTGATGGTGGGATGGAATTTGTTGATATTATCGTGTAGTCTCTTCAGTGATTCTTCGCCGTGGGTCCATAGGAAGAAAATGTCGTCGATGTATCTGGTGCATAGCGTTGGTTGGAGGTCCTGTGCAGTGAAGAAGTCGTGCTTGAACTTGTGCATGAAAATGTTGGCGTATTGGGGTGCGAATTTGGTCCCCATGGCTGTTCCATGTGTTTGGGTAAAGAACTGGTTGTCGAAGGTGAAGACATTGTGATCCAGGATGAAGCGGATGAGTTGTAGGATGGCGTCTGGAGATTGGCTATTGTTGGTGTTGAGTACTGAGGCTGTCGCAGCGATGCCGTCATCGTGGGGGATACTGGTGTAGAGTGCCGAGACGTCCATCGTGGTGAGAAGTGTTCCTGGTTCAACTGGTCCGTGGGTGCTGAGTTTTTGTAGGAAGTCTGTAGTGTCGCGACAGAAGCTGGGGGTTCCCTGTACGATGGGTTTCCGGATGCCCTCGACGTATCCAGAGAGGTTCTCACACAGGGTTCCGTTGCCTGATACGATAGGACGTCCGGGTGTGTTGGCTTTGTGTTATCTTTGGGAGGCAGTAGAAGTCTCCCACGCGGGGAGTACGTGTGATGAGAGCGCGTAGGATGCTTTGAAGGTCTGGATCGAAGGTCTTGATCAGTTTGTTGAGCTGGTGGGTGTGTTCTTTGATCGGATCTGCGGGTAACCGTCTGAAGTGTTCCTGGTTGTCCAGTTGTCGGTATGCTTCTTTGCAATAGTCTGTTCTGTTCTGTATGACGATGGCTCCTCCTTTGTCCGCTGGTTTGATGACGATGTTGCGGTTGGTCTTGAGAGCGTCGATGGTGTTGCGTTGTGCTCGGGTGACATTCTGGACTGTCTTGTGAGTGCAGCTGATGAATCTGGCGTTATAAGAACATAAGAAATAGGAGCAGGAGTAGGCCAATCGGCCCCTCGAGCCTGCTCCGCCATTCAATAAGATCATGGCTGATCTGATCCTAACCTCAAATTTAAATTCATGTCCAATTTCCTGCCCGCTCCCCGTAACCCCTAATTCCCTTTACTTCTAGGAAACTGTCTATTTCTGTTTTAAATTTATTTAATGATGTAGCTTCCACAGCTTCCTGGGGCAGCAAATTCCATAGACCTACTACCCTCTGAGTGAAGAAGTTTCTCCTCATCTCAGTTTTGAAAGAGCAGCCCCTTATTCTAAGATTATGCCCCCTAGTTCTAGTTGACGCATCTCCTGACAGCTTGAGCATACATGTCAAGCTTGGGGCAGCGTCCCTCCGGAGGAGTCCAATTTGACTCTTTTTTCTTCGGTTGCTGTACCGCGGATCCCTCTGTCTGCTGTTCCGGATCGTTGATCGTCTCATTGGGTTCGCTGCTGAAATCTTGGGATTTGTGGAAGAATTTGCGGAGCCTCATTCTCCTGATGAATTCCTCTGTGTCCGCCGCAAGACCGATGGGGTCCATTTTGGTGGTGGGGCAGAAATTGAGCCCTCGGCTGAGAACTTCGATTTCGTGTGGTTGAAAGGTGTGGGCGGACAAATTGACGATGGACTTCCCTGTGGTTGCAACCGTGGTACCGGGTGAGGCTTGGTTGATGCTGGTGGTGATGCCGAGTTTCTCAAGCTTCCTGCTCTTGGTTTTCATGTAGGCAGCGTAGTTCCGTTGCCTCGTCTGTTTGGTGGTGTCTCGTAGCTGGTCTGCTGTGTCCTGAGTACAGGTTGAGAGTATGGACTCTATCTTGGTTTCGAGGTTGCGGCGTCTGCTGTAGAGTTGGTGTACCACATCATAACTAGACCAGTTAGCCTAACATCTGTCATTGGGAAAATGCTAGAATCCATTATTAAGGAAGTAGTAGCAGGACATTTGGAGACTCATAATACAATCAAGGAGAGTCAACATGGTTTTATGAAGGGGAAATCATGTCTGACAAATTTATTAGAGTTCTTTGAGGAAGTAATGGGCAGGGTGGATAAAGGGGAACCAATGGATGCAGTATATTTGGATTTCCAAAAGGCATTCGATAAGGTGCCACATAAAAGATTACAGCACAAGATAAGAGCTCATGGTGTTGGGGGTAATATACTGGCATGGATAGAGGATTGGCTAACTGATAGAAAACAAAGAGTCGGGATAAAAGTGTCATTGTCAAAATGGCAATCTGTAACTAGTCGCAGGGCTCAGTGCTGGGGCCTCAACAATATGTATCAATGACTTGGATGAAGGAACAGAGTGTCTTGTGGCCAAATTTGCTGATGATACAAAGATAGGTGGAAAAGCAAATTGCAATGAGATATTGACAGGTTAAGCGAATGGGCAAAAATTTAGCAGATGGAATATAATGTGGGCAAATGTGAAGTCATCCACTTTGGGAGGAAAAATAAAAAAGCAAAATACTATTTGAATGGAGAAATACTACAAAATGCTGCGGTACAGAGGGATCTGGGTGTCCTCGTACATGAAACACAAAAAGTCAACATACAGGTGCAGCAGGTAATCCGGAAGGCAAACGGAATATTGGCCTTTATTTCTAGGGGGATGGTGTATAAAAGCAGGGAAGTCATGCTACAAGTGTACAGGGTGCTGGTGAGTCCACACCTGGAGTACTGCGTACAGTTGCCCTTATTTAAGGAAGGACATACTTGCATTGGAGGCAATTCAGAGAAGGTTCACTCGGTTGATTCCGGGTATGGAAGGGTTGTCTTATGAGGAAAGATTGAACAGGTTGGGTCTGTACTCACTGGAGTTTAGAAGAATGAGAGGAGATCTTATTGAAAGATATAAGATTCTGAGGGGACTCGATAGGGTAGATGCTGAGAGGATGTTACCCCTCATGGGGGAATCTAAAACTAGGGGACATAGTCTCAATAAGGGGTTGCCCGTTTAAGACGGAAATGAGGAGGAATTTCTTCTCCCAGAGGGTCGTGAATCTTTGGAATTATTTACCCCAAAAAGCTGTGGAGGCCGAGTCATTGAATACATTCAAGGCTGAGTTAGACTAATTTTTGGTCAGCAAGGGTGTCAATGGATATGGGGAAAGGCCGGGAAAGTGGAGTTGAGGTAAAAATCAGATCAGCCATGATCTCACCAAATGGCGGAGCAGGCTCGAGGGGCCGAATGGCCTACTCCTGCTCCTATCTCTTATGGTCTTAAACTCTGCTGCCCGTATCCTAACTCACACCAAGTCCTGTTCTCCCATCACCCCTGTGCTCGCCTTGATTTTAAAATTCTCATCCTTGTTTTCAAATCCCTCCATGGCCTTTCCCCTGCCTATCTCTGTAGCCTCCTCCAGCCCCTACAACCCTCCGAGATCTCTGCGCACCTCCAATTCTGGCCTCTTGCGCATCCCCGATTTTAATCGCTCCACCATTGGTGGCCATGTCTTCAGCTGCCTAAGCTCTGGAATTCCCTCCATAAACCTCTCTGCCTTTCTCTCCTCCTTTAAGACCCTCCTTAAAACCTATTTCTTTGACCAAGCTTTTGGTCACCTGTCCTAATACCTCCTTATGTAGCTCGGGGTCATATTTCGTTTGATAACGCTCTTGCGAAGTGTCTTGGGACGTTTTGCCACGTTATAGGCGCTATGTAAATAAAAGTTGTTCTTGTTGTTGGGACGGGTTGTCAGTGCGTTAGATACAGTGTCTTTTCCCTCTCTGGGACCAGGTCTCACAGTGTGTTAGATACACTGTCCTTTCCTCCTCTGGGACCGGGTGTCACGGTGTGTTAGAGACACTGTCCTTTCCCCCTCTGGGACTGGGCGTCACAGTGTGTTAGATACAGTGTCTTTTCCCTCTCTGGGACCAGGTCTCACAGTGTGTTAGATACACTGTCCTTTCCTCCTCTGGGACCGGGTGTCACGGTGTGTTAGAGACACTGTCCTTTCCCCCTCTGGGACTGGGCGTCACAGTGTGTTAGATACAGTGTCTTTTCCCTCTCTGGGACCGGGTCTCACAGTGTGTTAGATACACTGTCCTATCCCCCTCTGGGACTGGGTGTCACAGTGTGTTAGACACACTGTCCTATCCCCCTCTGGGACTGGGTGTCACAGTGTGTTAGACACACTGTCCTTTCCCCTCTGTCGTGGTATCACAGTGTGTTATATACACTGTCCTTTGCCCTCTGTCTGGGTGTCACAGTGCGTTAGATGCACTGTCCTTTCCCCTCTGGGACCCCTTGCAAATACTTACATCCTCCGAAGGACTTGTTGCAGATACTGACACACTCCCCCTGCAAAAATTGACACTCCCGGAACTCCCTGTAAATACTGACACACTCCCGGGGATACCCTGTAACTACTGACACACTCCCGGGGACCCCCTGTAAATACTGACACACTCCCGGGGACACCCTGTAAATACTGACACACACCCGGGGACCTCTTGTAAATACTGACATGCTCCCGGGGACCCCCTTTAAATACTGAAACACTCCCGGGGACCCCCTGTAAATACTGACACACTCCCGGGGACTCTCTGTAAATACTGACACACTCACGGGGACCTCCTGTAAATACTGACGCACTCTTGGGACGCCATGTAAATACTGACACACTCCCAGGAACCCCGTGTAAGCACTGACACACTCCCAGGGATCATCGAGTCTGTTCCACCATTTGATCTGATCATGGTCGATCTGTACATAGGATCAGGAGGCCATTCATCCCCTCAAGCCTGTTCTGCCATTAAATGAGATCATTGCCGATCTGTACCACAACTCCATGAACCTGCCTTTACTCCGTGTCCCTTGATACCCAAAAGGATCAAAGTGGTGAGTCAGCAGTTAGAACTGGGCACGTTGATGGGGTGTTACCAGAACCTGTTAAAGGTCCCGATGTTATGGGGGGCTTATTTGGGTGTCCTATTTGCGATCTCAGTGACTCCCAAATGATGACGGTTTTAACTCTCGACGTTCCCTTTTTTCAGTCAGCCTCATTTCACCAGGAACACTCCAAGAGGTGGAGGTGGCCCTGATCGGGCACAGGACGTGTAACCGGCTGTACCAAGCTGGAATGACCATTGGCTCCAGCAAGATCAACATCATCAACTCGATGCTGTGTGCCGGCGTCCCAGCGGGCAAGAAGGGCACCTGTGAGGTGAGATGAGAGCGAGGGTGGAGGGGGGGGAACATGGGGACAGAATCGATCCTTCGACGGGACTCACCAAGGCCTCAGAGAGGCCAGGAGGGAATCGGAAACTGGAAGGGGTGCTATTCTGAGGTTAAAGCACTTTGGCAGGGGAGTGTAGGGGGAGGTCTACTCTATCTAATTTGTGCTGTACCTGACCCTGGGAGTGTTTGATGGGACAGTGTAGAGGGAGCTTTACTCTGTATCTAATCTGTGCTGTACCTGACCCTGGGAGTGTTTGATGGGACAGTGTAGAGGGAGCTTTACTCTGTATCTAACCCTGTACCTGCCCTGGGAGTGTTTGATGGGACAGTGTAGAGGGAGCTTTACTCTGTATCTAACCCTGTACCTGCCCTGGGAGTGTTTGATGGGACAGTGTAGAGGGAGCTTTACTCTGTATCTAACCCTGTACCTGCCCTGGGAGTGTTTGATGGGACAGGGTAGAGGGAGCTTTACTCTGTATCTAACCCTGTACCTGCCCTGGGAGTATTTGATGGGACAGTGTAGAGGGAGCTTTACTCTGTATCTAACCCTGTACCTGCCCTGGGAGTATTTGATGGGACAGTGTAGAGGGAGCTTTACTCTGTATCTAACCCTGTACCTGCCCTGGGTGTGTTTGATGGGACAGTGTAGAGGGAGCTTTACTCTCTATCTAATCCGTGCTGTACCTGCCCTGGGAGTGTTTTTTGGGATTATAATTTTGATTTCTGTTGTTTGTTTGATGAACAGGGAGATATGGGTGGGCCTCTGGCCTACTTGAACGAGGGTACCTGGGTGCAGGTTGGCATCGTCAGCTTCAGTGAGGGTTGTGGGAAAAATATTCGGCCCGGCGTCTACACAGCAGTCGCCCCCTTCCAGGAATGGATCAATGCGAGAGTCTCCGGGCTGCAGTTCATGGCTCCGACATTGGCGTTGCGGCTCTCACCGGAAGGTTGCCTGAACAGTGTGCCAGGAGGCATCGGGAGGCTCCTACTCCATGCGGGCAGCATCCTCTGCCTCCTCCTCTGCGGCATCTTGCTGAACGATTAGATGCCGGGCAGAACTGAAGGGGTGTGGGGTGAGGGAATAATCCGGGAGTCGAGGAAATTTAGCTGAATTTTTTACGCAACGCCAAAAATCAAAACCGATTCGCAAACCCACCCTGAACCCGTCAAGGGGGGGATCGTGGTATGAAAACGCACAGAGCCAGAATGTCTGCAGTCTCCTCCAACCAGCGTTGTCCAGTAGGAAATGGCTGACCAGCCACGAGTGTAACCACGGGAACACCGTTTTTAGCCACAAACGCCCACTAATTTAATGCCTTACTCGCAACACGGGTGAATGTGCTTGGAGTGTGTAAATGTCCTTCAAAGATCTACCGCGACTCGGTGACCAATGAAGGAAAGCAGACACAGCGATCAAAAAACACACTCGCTTTTCCACACACAAAAGGGTTAAAATTCGCACACATATGACTTGCGGGTGCAAGTATTGAGATCACAAGCCCAACAATAGTGTCTGTTTCCCATTTTCTATTCACTGATCGGAAATGCAATGAGCCACATCTGGATTCTCAAGTCACCACATGTGGCTCGTGGCTAATGTATTGGACAGCACTGCCTTTTCTGACCTTTGACCCTCGGGGCGTTTTTTACTACGTAAAGGCACTATAGAAATGCGTGTTGTTATTGTCGTTGTTTATTTAGACTTCGTAATCTCAAAGTGATAAAGCAGCAGAATAATTTTCCTGTCCTCGCTGCACATTGCACTCTCTTGACACATTTTGCTTATATCAATAAATACGCTGATTGACTGTCCAATCTGCTTTGCTTCGTTTGGCTTGTGTGAGACGCACCCTGTTAGAGCCCTGTGCACCTGGAGGACCCAAGGTTTGATTCCCTGGTCGGCACTGAATGTTCGCAGGAGTAGACCGGGTTCCTATGAATCGGGGTCAAAACACCTTCTTCAGAACTTATTTCTTACACAGTCAAAAAGAGGTTCGGATGAAACAGCCTTTCGTAGACTTCCCAGTGCAAAGTTTGGACCTGGGTGTTACATCAAGTTACATCGAAACTACAGCACAGAAACAGGTCATTCGGCCCAACTGGTCTATGCCAGCATTTATGCTCCACACAAGCCTCCTCCCTCCCTACTTCAGCTAACCGTATCAGGATAACCTTCTATGCCTTTCTCCCCCATGTGCTTATCTAGCTTCTCCTTAAATGCATCTATGCTATTTGCCCTCAACTACTCCTTGTGGTAGCACGTTCCACATTCTTACCACTCTTTGGGTAAAGAAGTTTCTCCTGAATTGCCTATTGGATTTATTAGTGTCTATCTTATATTTATGACCTCAAGTGGAAACATTTTCTCCACATCTACCCAATCAAACCCTATCATTATCTTAAAGACCTTTATCAGGTCACCCCTCAGCCTTCTCTTTTCCAGAGAAAAGAGCTCCAGCCTTTTCAGCCTTTCCCGATAAGGATATCCTCTCAGATCTGGTATCATCCTTGTGAATCTTTTTTGCACCCTCTCCAATGCCTCTACATCCTTTCTATAATATGGAGACCAGAACTGTGCACAAGTGTGGTGTAACCAAGATTGTGTACAAGTTTAACATAACTTCTTTACTTTTCAATTCTATCCCTCTAGAAATGAACCCCAGTGCTTGATTTGCCTTTTTTATGGCCTTATTAACCTGCGTCGCTAGATTTGTGATTTCTGTATCTGTAACCGAGGTCCCTTTGCTCCTCGATCCCGTTTAGACTCTTATTATCCAAGCATTATGTGGCCCCCTTATTCTTCCGACCAAAATCACACTTATCTATATTGAAATTCACTTGCCAATTACACGCCCATTCTGCTAGTTTATTAATGTCCTCTTGCATTTTGACACATTCTTCCTTTGTATTAACTACACCCCCCAGTTTGGTGTCGTCCTCAAATTTTGAAATTGTACTTCCGATTCCCAAATCCAAATCATTAATGTAAAAAGATTTACTAGAATGGTTCCAGGGATGAGGGAATTCAGATACGTCGATAGACTGGAGAAGCTGGGGTTGTTCTCCTAACAGCAGAACAACAGAAGGTTAAGAGGAGATTTGATAGAAGTGTTCAAAATCATGAAGGGTTTAGATAAAGTGAATAAAGAGAAACTGTTCCCATTGGCCAGAGGACATAGAATTAAAGTGATTGGCAAAAGAACCAAAGACGACATGAGGAAAAACTTTTTTACGCAGCGAGTAGTTATGATCTGGAATGCACTGCCTGAAAGGGTGGTGGAAGCAGATTCAATCATGGCTTTCAAAAAGGAATTGGATAAATTTTTGAAGGGAAAAAATTTGCAGGGCTATAGGGAAAAAGCGGGGGATGCGGACTGAGACTAACTAGATTGCTCTTACGAAGAGCTGGCACGTGCTCCATGGGCCGAATGGCCTCCTTCTGTGCTGTAACCATTCTATGATTCTATGAAATTATAAAC
Organism: Heptranchias perlo; assembly: GCF_035084215.1. Taxonomy (NCBI): domain Eukaryota; kingdom Metazoa; phylum Chordata; class Chondrichthyes; order Hexanchiformes; family Hexanchidae; genus Heptranchias; species Heptranchias perlo. Next base: position 85,548 of record NW_027139249.1, read on the forward strand.
AACAGTGGTCCCAGTACCGATCCTTGTGCAAAACCACTTCCCACCTTTTGCCAGTCTGAGTAGCTACCCTTAACCCCTATTCTCCCTTTTCTATTTTGTAGCCAGCTTGTTATCCATTCTGCCACCTGTCCCCTGACTCCACATGCTCTGATGTTCGCCATGAATCTACAATGCGGTACTTTATCAAAGGCCCTTTGAAAATCCAAATATATTACATCTACTACGTTACCCTTGTCTACTCTTCCTGGTACTTCTTCAAAGAATTCAATAAGGTTGGTCAAGCATGACTTTCCCTTCTGAAATCCATGCTGACTATTCTTTATTATATTTTTGTTCTCTAGATACCCTTCTATTGAGTAAATAGAACATCTTTGAGTGAAGATTCCTTTATCTTACCTATCACCGACGTTAAGCGAGCTGGTCTATAGTTCCCAAGACTTGTTCTATCTCCCTTTTCAAATATAGGAATTACATTAGCTGTCCACCAGTCCTCTGGCACTATTCTCTTTTCCAATGAACTTTTATATATATGTAATAGTGCCTCTGCTATCTCCTCCCTAACTTATTTTAATATTCGCAGATGCAATCCATCTGGACCAGGATTTTATCCTCCCTTGGTTTGATTCGTTTATCAATTGTCTCCCCCAGTTCTTTCTAAAATGCTTTAATATCTTTTTCAACCTCTTCTTCCAATGCCCTGTCCACCTTGCTAGTCTCCCTGGTAAATACATTTTACAGGTAATGCATTTGGGGAGGGCAAACAAGGCAAGGGAGTACACAATAAATGGGAGGATACTGAGACGGGCAGAGGAACAAAGGGACCTTGGAGTGCATGTCCACAGTTCCCTGAAGGTAGCAGGACAGGTAGATAAGGTGGTTAAAAAGGCATACGGGATACTTTCCTTCATTAGCCGAGGCATAGAATATAAGAGCAGGGAGGTTATGCTAGAACTTTATAAAACATTGGTTAGGCCACAGCTTGAGTACTGCATACAGTTCTGGTCACCACATTACAGGAAAGATGTGATTGCAGTAGAGAGGATACAGAGGAGATTTACGAGGATGTTGCCAGGGCTGGAGAATTTTAGCTACGAGAAAAGATTGGATAGGCTGGGGTTGTTTTCTTTGGAACAAAGGAGGCTGAGGGGAGCTTTAATTGAGGTATATAAAATCATGACGGGACTAGATAGAGTGGATAGGGAGGACCTATTTCCCTTAGCAGAGGGGTCAGTGACCAGGCGGCATAGATTTAAAGTAATTGGTAGAAGGATTAGAGGGGAGCTGAGGAGAAATGTTTTCACCCAGAGGGTGGTGGGAGTCTGGAACTCACTGCCTGAAAGGGTGGGAGAGGCAGAAACCCTCAACTCATTTAAAAACTATTTGGATGCGCACTTGAAGTGCCGTAACCTACAGGGCGACGGACCAAGTGCTGGAAAGTGGGATTAAGCTGGGTAGCTCTTTTTCAGCCGGCAGGGACATGATGGGCCAAATGGCCTCCTTCCGTGCCGTAACTTTCTATGATTCTAATACGGAGTCAAAATAGCCGCAAGGAGCTACGGCTGCTGCTTAGCTGGAGGAGTAAACTGCGCCGCCACCTCGTCAAGGAACTGAAGGAGCAGGCGAAGGAACCGGACGGCCAGATCACGTGAGTCCTCGTGGCCGCCCCCGGCTCCCGCCGAGAAGGGCGGCCGAGGGTTTCGGCGGTGGTTCTTTGAAACCCAAGCCGGCAGGCGGAGGGACGCGGTGCAGACAGGAGGGTGGTGGGGGCAGATAGAGGAATGCAGGTACAGGTTACAAACCGTGGTCTAATTTAAACGATTCTGCGCTGGGGGCAGAGTGGTAGGAAGAACGAGGAGAGGCAATATAAACTAGAGGGTGGTTGTAGAGGGTTGTTTTTCAAACTGGAGGCCTGTGACCAGCGGTGTGCCTCAGGGATCGGTGCTGGGTCCGCTGTTATTTGTTATTTATATTAATGATTTGGATGAGAATTTAGGAGGCATGGTTAGTAAGTTTGCAGATGAGACCAAGATTGGTGGCATTGTGGACAGTGAAGAAGGTTATCTAGGATTGCAACAGGATCTTGATAAATTGGGCCAGTGGGCCGATGAATGGCGGACGGAGTTTAATTTAGATAAATGTGAGGTGATGCATTTTGGTAGATCGAATCGGGCCAGGACCTACTCCGTTAATGGTAGGGCGTTGGGGAGAGTTATAGAACAAAGAGATCTAGGAGTACAGGTTCATAGCTCCTTGAAAGTGGAGTCACAGGTGGATAGGGTGGTGAAGAAGGCATTCAGCATGCTTGGTTTCATTGGTCAGAACATAGAATACAGGAGTTGGGATGTCTTGTTGAAGTTGTACAAGACATTAATAAGGCCACACTTGGAATACTGTGTACAGTTCTGGTTACCCTATTATAGAAAGGATATTATTAAACTAGAAAGAGTGCAGAAAAGATTTACTAGGATGCTACCGGGACTTGATGGTTTGACTTATAGGGAGAGGTTAGATAGACTGGGACTTTTTTCCCTGGAGAGTAGGAGGCTTAGGGGTGATCTTATAGAAGTCTATAAAATAATGAGGGGCATAGATAAGGTAGATAGTCAAAATCTTTTCCCAAAGGTAGGGGAGTCTATAACGAGGGGGCATAGATTTAAGGTGAGAAGGGAGAGATACAAAAGGGTCCAGAGGGGCAATTTTTTCACTCAAAGGGTGGTGAGTGTCTGGAACGAGCTGCCAGAGGCAGTAGTAGAGGCGGGTACAATTTTGTCTTTTAAAAAGCATTTGGACAGTTACATGGGTAAGATGGGTATAGAGGGATATGGGCCAAGTGCAGGCAACTGGGACTAGCTTAGTGGTATAAACTGGGCGACATGGACATGTTGGGCCGAAGGGCCTGTTTCCATGTTGTAAACTTCTATGATTCCATGATTCTAACTATTCAATATTTCTGCTATTTCACTTTCATTACTGTGAATTTATCCCTTAGTGGCCCTATCCTCATTCTGATTTTTCTTTTGTTATTTATGTGTCTGTAGAACACTTTACTATTTCTTTGTATATTCCTTGATAATTTAATCTTGTAGTTCCTCTTTGCTTTCCTAATTTTTTTTAAATTTCTTTCCTGACCTCTTCCTATTCCCTTTTGTCATCCTTTCCTTTATTGTCTATGTACTTAGAGTATGCCTTTTTCTTGAGTTTCAGTTTCACCCGTGGTGTTTCATTAATGGCTAGTTTGTTCCTGCCTTTTAGAGGAATGTATGTCTCCTGAACTCTATCGCACCATTTTGAATATTATCTACTGCTATTCTATTTCTTTGTCTGTCAAACTTTTTTTTCCAGTTTACCTGCCCGAGTTCCACTCTCATTCCCTCACAATTAGTTTTTTCCCAATCTATTACTTTGGTCTTTGTTTTACTTGTCTTTTTCAATCATTGCTTTAAACCGTATTATGTTATGATCACTATTGCCTAGATGTTCCGCTATGTTTACTTCGGACGCAATATTCCTGCCCCCCCTCCCTCCCTCTCTCCTCTCCCCCTGGTCCTGCCCCCCTCCCCCCTCCCTCTCTCTCTCTCTCCTCTCCCCCTGGTCCTGCCCCCTCCCTCCCTCCTCTCCCCCTGGTCCTGCCCCCCCTCCCTCCTCTCCCCCCTTCCTCCTCTCCCCCTGGTCCTGCACCCCCCCCTCCCCCTGGTCCTGCACCCCCCCCTCCCTCTGGTCCTGCCCCCCCCACCCTCCTCCCCTCCCTCCCTCCCCCCCCTCCCTCCCTCCTCTCCACCTGGTCCTGCCCCCCCTCCCTCCCTCCTCTCCCCCTGGTCCTGCCCCCCCTCCCTCCTCTCCCCCCCCTCCCTCCCTCCTCTCTCCCCCTCCCTCCTCTCCCCCTGGTCCTGCCCCCCCTCCCTCCTCTCCCCCTGGTCCTGCCCCCCCCCTCCCTCCCTCCTCTCCCCCTGGTCCTGCCCCCCCTCCCTCCCTCCTCTCCCCCTGGTCCTGCCCCACCCTCCCTCTGATCCTGCCCCCCCCTCCCTCCTCTCCCCCTGGTCCTGCCCCCCTCCCTCCTCTCCCCCTGGTCCTGCCCCCCCTCCCTCCCTCCCTCTGGTCCTGCCCCCCCTCCCTCCCTCCTCTCCCCCTGGTCCTGCCCCCCCCTCCCTCCCTCCTCTCCCCCTGGTCCTGCCCCCCCCTCCCTCCCTCCTCTCCCCCTGGTCCTGCCCCCCCCTCCCTCCTCTCCCCCTGGTCCTGCCCCCCCCCTCCCTCCTCTCCCCCTGGTCCTGACTCCCCCTCCCTCCCTTCCTCCTCTCCCCCTGGTCCTGCCCCCCCTCCCTCCTCTCCCCCTGGTCCTGCCCCCCCCTCCCTCCCTCCTCTCCCCCTGGTCCTGCCCCCCCACTCCCTCCCTCCCTCCTCTCCCCCTGGTCCTGCCCCCCCCTCCCTCCCTCCCTCCTCTCCCCCTGGTCCTGCCCCCCCTCCCTCCTCTCCCCCTGGTCCTGCCCCCCCCTCCCTCCCTCCTCTCCCCCTGGTCCTGCCCCCCCCTCCCTCCCTCCTCTCCCCCTGGTCCTTCCCTCCCCTCCCCCTGGTCCTGCCCCCCCCTCCCTCCCTCCTCTCCCCCTGGTCCTGCCCCCCCCCTCCCTCCTCTCCCCCTGGTCCTGCCCCCCCCTCCCTCCTCTCCCCCTGGTCCTGCCCCCCCTCCCTCCCTCCCTCCCTCCTCTCCCCCTGGTCCTGCCCCCCCCTCCCTCCTCTCCCCCTGGTCCTGCCCCCCCTCCCTCCCTCCTCTCCCCCTGGTCCTGCCCCCCCTCCCTCCCTCCTCTCCCCTGGTCCTGCCCCTTCTCTCCCCCTGGTCCTGCCCCTCCTCTCCCCCTGCCCCTCCTCTCCCCCTGGTCCTGCCCCTTCCCTCCCCCTCTCCCCTCCCCTTCCTTTGATCTTCCATTCCTGCCTGCCCCCCTGTGCTCCTTCTTACCCCAGACTCCACCCCTCCGGACTCTGTTCCCCCCCGAACCCACATTCTGTTCCCCTTCCCGGCCCACGTCTGCTCCCCCAGAACATTGCGCACCCGCCAGAATAGCGGTATACTGCGCATGCGCCAGAACGATCGGATTCCCGCGCATGCGCGGCGAGGGTCGGAGCCCCACGTGTTGGCGCGTTCCCGGTCACGAGCCGCGGCTTTTTGAACGGCTCGGGGTTTTCCCGCTCTTTCTAACGGCTGCCGCGCGGCTCCTTTTAAACGGCTCGGGGTTTTCCCGCTCGGTTCATTTTTTACAAAGTGAAACGTCCCCGAGGAGAAAAATCTGAGACCCCCCGAGTGAGATGAGGAGACATCAGGAGAGGTGATAAAAAGAGAGAGAGGGGAGAGAGAGAGGGGGAGAGAGAGAGAGAGGGGGAGAGAGAGAGGGAAAGAGGGAGAGAGAGGGAGGGGGGAGAGAGAGAGGGAAAGAGGGAGAGAGAGAGGGGGAAAGAGGGAGAGAGAGAGAGAGGGGGAGAGAGAGGGAAAGAGGGAGAGAGAGGGAGGGGGGAGAGGGAGAGATTGAGAGGGGGAGAGCGTGATAGAGGGAGAGAGAGAGAGGGGGGAGAGAGGGGGAGAGAGGCAGGGAGATAGAGAGAGACGGGTGGAGAGAGGGAGAGGGAGGGGGGAGGGACGGAGAGAGAGACAGGGAGGGAGAGGGAGGGGGGGAGAGAGAGAGAGAGAGGGGGAGAGAGAGAGAGAGGGAAAGAGGGAGAGAGAGAGGA